>NC_091229.1:9522084-9551868 GCF_040958095.1 Procambarus clarkii
GAAACAGACCTTCATTAAATGCAAGAAATAGTCTAGTTTGTTGCAGCATAGGTATGGTGGTAAATATTGTTGAACGGTATTGACATAAAGACACTTCTTTCATTAACAAGAACAATTTATTACAGGACTTAATACTAATACAGAGCACAACCATTTAACGTTACGTTAATTGTCCTAAGTCACCACTAATGACAGCTATTCAAGTAGCAGTACTGTACGGAATCCTGTTTGTAATGCTTTTGGCTGGTAAAATGAAGTAGACTGAACAAAAAGATGCTCACTTAGACTCAAGACATAAATCAAAACAATTAACAACAAAGCAAACACAGCAAGACTGGTGTTATGACGCAATGTAGACTGGGTGGAGCGAGGCTACCCCAGTGAGAGTTATTCTGCCTTCCGGACCTGATTGAGAGGTCAGAGGAAAGATGTATATATTAATAAATAATAATCGTCAGTGAATAATTTTAAAATATGAGCAGAGGATGTGCATTTAAATAAGTGACATGAAATGAGATGTCGATACTTTGGTGGCAAGAAGTGATGCAAGCAGTTTGCCATACAACAGGCATTCGCATATGTGATTGCACAAAACACTCAAAATGCAATCATACACACAGACTCAAAAGCTGCACTTCAAATACTAGGACAAAAACAGTGGAAAGATAATGTGGAAATAATTACCCCCATTTTGTATCTTGGAGCAGTCGCTAAAGGCAAAGGACTCAACATAACTTTAAACTGGATCCCATCCCATATTGGAATCCCATTAAATGAAAAAGCTGATGAAATTGCTAAATTGGCAACTCGTCATCCAGTGATACATAAAACAATTCAACCCAGCCTAGAGAACATAAAAAACATCATCACCAAAAAACTCTCACATATCAACAAAGCCGACCTACACCAGGGAATAGCTGAAGGTTCGCCATCTGCAACATGGTATCTTCAGGCAACCAAATTAGAAAGGTTAAATATCCCAAAAGGAATCCACAGGGAAATAGCAGTTAGGTTATATAGACTACGTCTAGGTTACAGATGCAACTGGGAGATTGGTGAACCCCGACAGAGAGAGTGCATCTTCTGCCAAACTGTCACAGAAAAGCCTATCTATCTAAAAGCCTATCTATCGAAGGCTAAAAGCCTTCACTATCTTCTGGAATGTGAAGCAACCAATGACCTTAGAAGAGCTTTAAGAGTTCCTGAATCATGCAGTGGCCACCCTGAAGCCATCAACACAGCCACTCTCCTGGTCAACAAAGGTGTCCAGCAGCTGGACACCCTCATAAAGACTGTGAAGCAGTATCCTCCCCCGCGATAACAGCTTGATGGTTAAATGCAACCTCAGAATACTGAGAAAAAAAAATTGTACCACTTACGGGCTATTCATGCCCGTGCCACCTCTTGGGTGGCTTAATCTTCATCAATCAATCATGCAAGCAGGAGGTCGTGACCTCACTTGAGTTACGGCAGTCATCAGAGGTGGTTGTACTTTGTTGATTCTCCTGGAAGAAGGAAGAATATATTTCCCTGTGTTAGTGGTGGAGCAAAGGCTGCTTGTTTCCAAGTGTGAGGAAACTGTTGGGGGACATTGTGCACCATTTCTCTGTAATTTTGATAAATTAGAGGCGACCTGAAAGTGTGTCGGTCATGCCTTTGTGGAATTCTAATTGTGTTGCTTCCTCAAAAGGAAGGAAACAAGCAGGCCTTCTGTTGTGGAGCCTACTGGGCGACTCAGTGAATTCAAGTCAGGATTTGAAGAAGCCTTGTGAAGCAGTCCTACAGTGATTTTGTGGGCAGCCTGTGTGAGCGCCATTGTTGAGGACCAGGGCCTGAGCATGCTTCTAGGTCATAGATCCCTGTTTAATAGTTTGTTAGATTAGCTAATAGTGTCTGATCGTGTGTCCAACGATCATAATGAACATACGAATATATAGGGTAGAAATTTTATTGAGCTGAAATAATCAAGGATCTTGGTTCCAAACTCATTGACACTACAAGAGACCCTAGAGCGGAAAGTTTTCTCTCTCAGCGCCTGAGTATTGCGATCCAGAGTGGGAATGCCCTCTGGTTCCTGCCCTGCGTCGGAGAAGATCGAGGAAATCTACAGCTTCTAGGAAGCGAACTTTTTCTTGTGTCCTCTCAATGTTCATTTTTTGTATAAAATCAGATAAGTAACTGTATAACCTTGCATAATAAAGAGTACACCATAAAAAAAGGGGGGTGGTAGGAGAAGCGAACACTCTTACGTATTCAGAGTTTAATGACTTTTTCTCTGAATGCTCTGTGTTCCCTACTTTGAGCCTGTGGGTCCCTATAATTGCACCAGAGGTGGAACCCACCTATATATATATACACACATATATATATACATATATATATATATATATATATATATATATATATATATATATATATATATATATATATATATATATATATATATATATATATATATATGTCGTATCTAGTAGCCAGAACGCACTTCTCAGCCTACTATGCAAGGCCCGATTTGCCTAATAAGCCAAGTTTTCATGAATTAATTGTTTTTCGACTATCTAACCTACCTAACCTAACCTAACCTAACTTTTTCAGATACCTAACCTAACCTAACCTATAAAGATAGGTTAGGTAGGGTCGGTTAGGTTCGGTGATATATCTACGTTAATTTTAACTCCAATAAAAAAAAATTGACCTCATACATAATGAAATGGGTAGCTTTATCATTTCATAAGAAAAAAATTAGAAAAAATATATTAATTCAAGAAAACTTGGCTTATTAGGCAAATCGGGCCTTGCATAGTAGGCTGAGAAGCGCGTTCTGACTACTAGGTACGACATATATATATATATATATATATATATATATATATATATATATATATATATATATATATATATATATATATATATATGTATGTATGTATGAATATATATATATGTATATATATAGGTGGGTTGCACCTCTGGTGCAATTATAGGGACCCACAGGCTCAAAGTAGGGAACACAGAGCATTCAGAGAAAAAGTCATTAAACTCTGAATATATATATATATATATATATATATATATATATATATATATATATATATATATATATATATATATATATATATATATATATATTAGTATATTTTGGTAGCAGTCTTTCCTGTAGACATATATTATTAAATATGACCGAAAAAGTAAGATTAATAATTCTAACACGAATTTTCTCAATCTTTCGTACATTACGCTTCACTGTTGGAGGTAAATAAAAAATCACTTCTCCAAAATTCATTTTTATTTCTAGTCTGACGCGACACGGGCGCGTTTCGTAAAACTTATTACATTTTCAAAGACTTCACAAATACACAACTGATTAGAACTTGCGTTTCCCTGATTTTATATCTACATTTGAGTGAGGTGGGAAGGGTGATGTGGCATTACATTTGAGTGAGGTGGGAAGGGTGATGTGGCATTAACACAAGACAGAACACTAGGGAGGTTTATTAATAGGGTATTAAAAGTATCAACACAAGACAGAACAGAAACAATGGGTATTGAATAGAAGTGTTTGTAGAAAGCCTATTGGTCCATATTTCTTGATGCTTCTATATTGGAGCGGAGTCTTGAGGTGGGTAGAATATAGTTGTGCAATAATTGGCTGTTGATTGCTGGTGTTGACTTCTTGATGTGTAGTGCCTCGCAAACGTCAAGCCGCCTGCTATCGCTGTATCTATCGATGATTTCTGTGTTGTTTACTAGGATTTCTCTGGCGATGGTTTGGTTATGGGAAGAGATTATATGTTCCTTAATGGAGCCCTGTTGTTTATGCATCGTTAAACGCCTAGAAAGAGATGTTGTTGTCTTGCCTATATACTGGGTTTTTTGGAGCTTACAGTCCCCAAGTGGGCATTTGAAGGCATAGACGACGTTAGTCTCTTTTAAAGCGTTCTGTTTTGTGTCTGGAGAGTTTCTCATGAGTAGGCTGGCCGTTTTTCTGGTTTTATAGTAAATCGTCAGTTGTATCCTCTGATTTTTGTCTGTAGGGATAACATTTCTATTAACAATATCTTTCAGGACCCTTTCCTCTGTTTTATGAGCTGTGGAAAAGAAGTTCCTGTAAAATAGTCTAATAGGGGGTATAGGTGTTGTGTTAGTTGTCTCTTCAGAGGTTGCATGGCTTTTCACTTTCCTTCTTATGATGTCTTCGACGAAACCATTGGAGAAGCCGTTATTGACTAGGACCTGCCTTACCCTACAGAGTTCTTCGTCGACTTGCTTCCATTCTGAGCTGTGGCTGAGAGCACGGTCGACATATGCGTTAACAACACTCCTCTTGTACCTGTCTGGGCAGTCGCTGTTGGCATTTAGGCACATTCCTATGTTTGTTTCCTTAGTGTAGACTGCAGTGTGGAAACCTCCGCCCTTTTCCATGACTGTTACATCTAGAAAGGGCAGCTTCCCATCCTTTTCCATCTCGTAAGTGAAACGCAGCACAGAACTCTGCTCAAATGCCTCCTTCAGCTCCTGCAGATGTCTGACATCAGGTACCTGTGTAAAAATGTCGTCAACATACCTGCAGTATATGGCCGGTTTCAAGTTCATGTCGACTAAGACTTTTTGCTCGATGGTACCCATGTAGAAGTTTGCAAACAGGACACCTAGGGGAGAACCCATGGCGACCCCATCTACTTGCTTACACATGTGCCCATCCGGGCTCAAGAAGGGTGCCTCTTTAGTACAAGCTTGGAGTAGTTTCCTCAGAATATTTTCTGGTATGTCAAGAGGAGTACAGGCTGGATCACGATACACTGTCGGCTATCATTCCGATTGTCTCGTCCACAGGTACGTTGGTAAACAGCGATTCTACGTCCAACGAGGCTCTTATCCCTGTGGCCCGTGTGCCCCGCAGTAAGTCAACAAATTCCTTTGGAGACTTCAGGCTGAAGGCGCAAGGAACATAAGGAGTCAGCAGGCCGTTGAGTCGCTTCGCCAGTCTGTACGTGGGTGTGGGTATCTGGCTAATGATTGGCCGAAGTGGGATTCCAGGCTTGTGCATCTTGACATTTCCATACGCATATCCAGGTTTATATTCCCCAATGATCTTTGGCAGGTGGAGTCTGGATTTCTTGGCGTTCACAGTTTCGATCAGTTTGTTGACCTTTGCTTTTAATTCAGCTGTTTCAACCGAAACAGGTCAACAAACTGATCGAAACTGTGAACGCCAAGAAATCCGGACTCCACCTGCCAAAGATCATTGGGGAATATAAACCTGGTTATGCGTATGGAAATGTCAAGACGCACAAGCCTGGAAACCCACTTCGGCCAATCATTAGCCAGATACCCACACCCACGTACAGACTGGCGAAGCGACTCAACGGCCTGCTGACTCCTTATGTTCCTTGCGCCTTCAGCCTGAAGTCTCCAAAGGAATTTGTTGACTTACTGCGGGGCACACGGGCCACAGGGATAAGAGCCTCGTTGGACGTACAATCGCTGTTTACCAACGTACCTGTGGACGAGACAATCGGAATGATAGCCGACAGAGTGTATCGTGATCCAGCCTGTACTCCTCTTGACATACCAGAAAATATTCTGAGGAAACTACTCCAAGCTTGTACTAAAGAGGCACCCTTCTTGAGCCCGGATGGGCACATGTATAAGCAAGTAGATGGGGTCGCCATGGGTTCTCCCCTAGGTGTCCTGTTTGCAAACTTCTACATGGGTACCATCGAGCAAAAAGTCTTAGTCGACATGAACTTGAAACCGGCCATATACTGCAGGTATGTTGACGACATTTTTACACAGGTACCTGATGTCAGACATCTGCAGGAGCTGAAGGAGGCATTTGAGCAGAGTTCCGTGCTGCGTTTCACTTACGAGATGGAAAAGGATGGGAAGCTGCCCTTTCTAGATGTAACAGTCATGGAAAAGGGCGGAGGTTTCCACACTGCAGTCTACACTAAGGAAACAAACATAGGAATGTGCCTAAATGCCAACAGCGACTGCCCAGACAGGTACAAGAGGAGTGTTGTTAACGCATATGTCGACCGTGCTCTCAGCCACAGCTCAGAATGGAAGCAAGTCGACGAAGAACTCTGTAGGGTAAGGCAGGTCCTAGTCAATAACGGCTTCTCCAATGGTTTCGTCGAAGACATCATAAGAAGGAAAGTGAAAAGCCATGCAACCTCTGAAGAGACAACTAACACAACACCTATACCCCCTATTAGACTATTTTACAGGAACTTCTTTTCCACAGCTCATAAAACGGAGGAAAGGGTCCTGAAAGATATTGTTAATAGAAACGTTATCCCTACAGACAAAAATCAGAGGATACAACTGACGATTTACTATAAAACCAGAAAAACGGCCAGCCTACTCATGAGAAACTCTCCAGACACAAAACAGAACGCTTTAAAAGACACTAACGTCGTCTATGCCTTCAAATGCCCACTTGGGGACTGTAAGCTCCAAAAAAAACAGTATATAGGCAAGAGAACAACATCTCTTTCTAGGCGTTTAACGATGCATAAGCAACAGGGCTCCATTAAGGAACATATAATCTCTTCCCACAACCAAACCATCGCCAGAGAAATCCTAGTAAACAACACAGAAATCATCGATAGATACAGCGATAGCAGGCGGCTTGATGTTTGCGAGGCACTACACATCAAGAAGTCAACACCAGCAATCAACAGCCAATTATTGCACAACTACATTCTACCCACCTCAAGACTCCGCTCCAATATAGAAGCATCAAGAAATATGGACCAATAGGCTTTCTACAAACACTTCTATTCAATATCCATTGTTTCGTGTTCTGTCTTGTGTTGATGAAATTAATATCCTATTAATACCCTTGTTCTGTCTTGTGTTGATGAAATTAATACCCTTTTAATACCACATTTTGTTCTGTCTTGTGTTAATGTTAGTGTTAATCACCCCTTCCACCTCACTCAAATGTAGATATAAAATCGGAGATACGTAAGTTCTATTCAGTTGTGTATTTGTGAACTAAAGTCTTTGAAAATGTAATAAGTTTTACGAAACGCGCCCGTGTCGCGTCAGACTAGAAATAAAAATGAATTTTGGAGAATTGATTTTTTATTTACCTCCAACAGTGAAGCGTAATGTACGAAAGATTGAGAAAATTCGTGTTAGAATTATTAATCTTACTTTTTCGGTCATATTTAATAATATATGTCTACAGGAAAGACTGCTACCAAAATATACATATATATATATATATATATATATATATATATATATATATATATATATATATATATATATATATATATATATATATATATGTCGTACCTAGTAGCCAGAACGCACTTCTCAGCCTACTATGCAAGGCCCGATTTGCCTAATAAGCCAAGTTTTCATGAATTAATTGTTTTTCGACTACCTAACCAACCTAACCTAACCTAACCTAGCTTTTTTTGGCTACCTAACCTAACCTTACCTATAAATATAGGTTAGGTTAGGTTAGGTAGGGTTGGTTAGGTTTAGTCATATATCTACGTTAATTTTAACTCCAATAAAAAAAATTGACCTCATACATAGAGAAAAGGGTTGCTTTATCATTTCATAAAAAAAAATTATAGTAAATATATTAATTCAGGAAAACTTGGCTTATTAGGCAAATCGGGCCTTGAATAGTAGGCTGAAAAGTGAGTTCTGGCTACTAGGTACGACATATATATATATATATATATATATATATATATATATATATATATATATATATATATATATATATATATATATGTCGTATCTAGTAGCCAGAACGCACTTCTCAGCCTACTATGCAAGGCCCGATTTGCCTAATAAGCCAAGTTATCATGAATTAATTGTTTTTCGACAACCTAACCTACCTAACCTAACCTAACCTAACTTTTTCGGCTACCTAACCTAACCTAACCCATAAAGATAGGTTAGGTTAGGTTAGGTTCGGTCATATATCTACGTTAATTTTAACTCCAATAAAAAAAATTGACCACATACATAATGAAATGGGTAGCTTTATCATTTCATAAGAAAAAAATTAGAGAAAATATATTAATTCAGGAAAACTTGGCTTATTAGGCAAATCGGGCCTTGCATAGTAGGCCGAGAAGTGCGTTCTGGCTACTAGGTACGACATATATATATATATATATATATATATATATATATATATATATATATATATATATATATATATATATATAGCAGTCTCCGTGGTGTAGTGGTAAGACACTCGCCTGGCGTTCCGCGAGCGCTATGTCATGGGTTCGTATCCTGGCCGGGGAGGATTTACTGGGCGCAATTCCTTAACTGTAGCCTCTGTTTAACGCAACAGTAAAATGTGTACTTGGATGAAAAAACGATTCTTCGCGGCAGGGGATCGTATTCCAGGGACCGTAGGATTAAGGACTTGCCCGAAACGCTACGCGTACTAGTGGCTGTACAAGAATGTAACAACTCTTGTATATATCAAAAAAAAAAAAAAAAAAAAAAAAAAAAAAAATATATATATTGTCGGAAAATCCGACACCATTTAATAATCATACAGATAATAGCTGTATTGTATAAACAAGTTACCCATAGAAAACGTAACTTGTAGTGGAATTACCGTCTATAGAAAACGGGATATCATCACCACATACCATTATAAATTCACCAGCTATTCTGCTGGGAATTATTCTTAAATACATTAGTCTTTGGACTTTACCATCATAAAACATCTTATATAAATTAACTTAATTATCAATATTAAAGTAGAGTAAATGTGACCCTTCTATCACTTTCTGACATGTGGACAATGTAAGCCAGGCGTCAGAGGGGGAAGGAGGGAAGCCATTGTTGTGTCACCTCCGAGACGTGTGGAGCAAATTTGGCTCCTATCATATCTGGACAATGTCGGCCAGACGTCAATAGTATGGAGTGTTAGATGCAGCCATTGTTTATACTAGACCAGAGGCTCACACGGGAGCAAATTCGGCTCCTGTTAATTTTACTTGGACGTAGTGTTATGGAAACCAAAGGTACCATCTCCAACACGATGTCTACAATTCAAGTTAAGTGTTCTTTCCGAAACCCATGTATCTTTCATTTTTGGCCATTAATGTCAATATATAGGGTGACCCGGTTAGAGCACGTGGAGGCCTCAAACTAAAGGTAATTAAGCCAGGTCTTTATTGTTCCATGTACAGTTTTCTCTGAAATACTTGTCATATATAGGTATCTGGCTTCACAGCTAGCGCACTTTTGACAGGTCAAGACGAGGATGCAAGATTTTGTGCACCAGTTACTGGGTGATGGAAGCTACCTCAAAGAGGATAATTTAGTGTCTACACCCTAGTTATACCTGGTGGACTAGCCTGCTGTACTATAAGATAAGGAACCTCTTCTATGTATGTAGTTAATTCTGTAGTTTGATTGGCTGCATATATATAAACTAATAAACCCCCCCTAATGTGTAGAGGATCGATTTGTGAGATTGAGATCATTGCAGAAATACAGTCCACTTAACATTATACAAATTGCTATCGAAGTATATAAATTAAGGTAAATATAAATTCATATAAATTAAATAAATATAAATCTCACAGGTCGGTTCCCACATTATTTGGACCTTCAGAACCGGAATATTCGGTCCTTTGAACCCACATTTGGTCATCTTAGTACCGGATGAACCAGTTAACCAGTGGATTCATTAAATAAACTAGTGCAGTGTGATTTAAACAAAGCCAGTCAAGACGGCGGCGTTGCCTCAAGCCAGTTCACGAGCCCCCTCAACTGAGTTCAGCTTCGTCAGCGGTTTCATGCACACCCACAGATTTGGTGGCGTGTTATTTCGTGAAATGACAGCGCTAATATAGAAGCCAGCCAAATTAGTGGCTGTGTCCTCGCAAGATTGTTCACGGATTTCGTGGTGTTACATTTCGCGAGAGATTATCTACGAATTTTGTGGAGTTTATTTCGTGAGGTCACTAATAATATTTAATACTTCTAGATAATATTAGAAGTTTCATAGAGGCTAATTAAGAGGCTATTATCAATAATTGTGTATATTATTTCTCCAAATAGAGAATTATTTAATATAAATTGCACTAGTGATCACAGTATAATATTTACTAATTGCCAACCCACAACAGGGTAGGATATTTACCATTGACTAGTTGAACTATTATCGTTCATCCTAGTCCCATTATTACCATAGTCAGTTGTACTATATTCAACAACTTAACACCATTAATGCATGGTCCAGACCCTATTTTGGGTGTAATTTTTATCAACTCGAGTTGAGTTGTGTATATATAATAATTTACTTATGATCATTACACCTTTGAGTGATTAATTAGTGTCTCTACCATCCTAGGGTGATATAGAAGAGCTAACCTAAAGGTACTTCCAATGACACTGGTTTATCACTCAAATCATTAGTGTGGATGATTGTATATATATAATGTGTATTAATTATAAGTGCTAACCTCTAGAAGAGGTAGGATTATTGCCTAGTGAGCGCAGAATTTACCCTAGGCTACCATTAGTGTTTGTTCAGTATTACGAGCAGCCCAAGTACAAGCCCCACAAGGCTTCACCAACTAGCCAGTATGGATAATGCAAGGAGACCCTTGCAGGTCTTAAAGGCCACTTAACAAGACAGATCAAGAAATGTGAAGATTTGTCACAACAATCTCAAGTTGATTATGCTGACCTGGAAAGCTATTATCAAGCAGCTGCAGGTAAATTTGAGCAAATCAAATGCCAAATGGCTGTCCTTGTGGGGACAGACTACTACCATCAATTCATTGGTAGCCCTACTAAATATCAGGGCATAACCATGTTAAACTCTGCAGGAGGTAAATTACTCTCAGGCCCAGTATCAAGCCTGAGGAGACCTATGCCTGCAGATAAACAATACCAGTAGAAACCTAAATTTGTCAGCTGATTATATTTCTCCAGTAGCATTATACTAAGGAGATTACAGCTGACTATACCAACAGAGGTTCATGTTAGTATCATCATTTAAAGCTGGAGATGATTTCATGAGGCCTCAGTGGCAAATCAGTGAACAGTAGCCTAAAACAGCTACAAGTCACTGCGACCAATGTCACTGAACCCACTGCAGTCTCAGAACCATACTTTACTTTAATGATGAGCTATTCAATCTTCTGAATCAATCAACTAAATTAAACCCCAATAAATCTGATGACTGATTTGATACATTTATTATTTAATCAAGATGTATTCCATGGGCCTCAGTGTTTATATATCAGTGACCAGTTACCTGAAGAAACTTCAAGTTATATCTAATGTCACTGATCTCACTGCAGTCCCTGAATCATACTTGACTGTAGTACTTGATCACATCCAGTCTTCTGGGTTAAATAATATGTAATTAGGCTTGAATATTAGCCTTTCAAGAGTTGACAGGGAAATGAAATCGCATTAGACTTCTAACCCCTGCAACTCTAGTACGGGACATCCGTCCTGTACGAACAGACACACAAATGTGTGATTACTAACTACTAACATCAAATTATTCAAATAATTCGAAGGAGGAGTATCGGTGTTCGTCTGTTCTAAATAGGACTTCGACCCGTGAGCAGCCCCTGGGGAATTATGTCGGAAAATCCGACACCATTTAATAATCATACAGATAATAGCTGTATTGTATAAACAAGTTACCCATAGAAAACGTAACTTGTAGTGGAATTACCGTCTATAGAAAACGGGATATCATCACCACATACCATTATAAATTCACCAGCTATTCTGCTGGGAATTATTCTTAAATACATTAGTCTTTGGACTTTACCATCATAAAACATCTTATATAAATTAACTTAATTATCAATATTAAAGTAGAGTAAATGTGACCCTTCTATCACTTTCTGACATGTGGACAATGTAAGCCAGGCGTCAGAGGGGGAAGGAGGGAAGCCATTGTTGTGTCACCTCCGAGACGTGTGGAGCAAATTTGGCTCCTATCATATCTGGACAATGTCGGCCAGACGTCAATAGTATGGAGTGTTAGATGCAGCCATTGTTTATACTAGACCAGAGGCTCACACAGGAGCAAATTCGGCTCCTGTTAATTTTACTTGGACGTAGTGTTATGGAAACCAAAGGTACCATCTCCAACACGATGTCTACAATTCAAGTTAAGTGTTCTTTCCGAAACCCATGTATCTTTCATTTTTGGCCATTAATGTCAATATATAGGGTGATCCGGTTAGAGCACGTGGAGGCCTCAAACTAAAGGTAATTAAGCCAGGTCTTTATTGTTCCATGTACAGTTTTCTCTGAAATACTTGTCATATATAGGTATCTGGCTTCACAGCTAGCGCACTTTTGACAGGTCAAGACGAGGATGCAAGATTTTGTGCACCAGTTACTGGGTGATGGAAGCTACCTCAAAGAGGATAATTTAGTGTCTACACCCTAGTTATACCTGGTGGACTAGCCTGCTGTACTATAAGATAAGGAACCTCTTCAATGTATGTAGTTAATTCTGTAGTTTGATGGCTGCATATATATAAACTAATAAACCCCCCCTAATGTGTAGAGGATCGATTTGTGAGATGAGATCATTGCAGAAATACAATCCACTTAACATTATACAAATTGCTATCGAAGTATATAAATTAAGGTAAATATAAATTCATATAAATTAAATAAATATAAATCTCACAGGTCGGTTCCTACATATATATATATATTTATATATATATATATATATATATATATATATATATATATATATATATATATATATATATATATATATATATATATGTATATATATATATATATGTCGTACCTAGTAGCCTGAACGCACTTCTTCTTGCCTACTAAGCAAGGCACAATTTGCCTAATAGGCTGAGTGATTTTCTTGTTTTCAATAATTTTTTCTAAATTAGTTTATTTGAATTATTATTATTATTTTATATTAAGACCATAAATTATTGACTTAGTTGTGTTAGTTTAAGTTAGGTTAGGTAGGGTTGGTTAGGTTCGGTCATATATCTACGCTAGTTTAACTCAAATTTAAACAAATTAACTTATACATAATGAAATGGACAGATTTTATCATTTCATAAGAAAAAAATTTGGAAAAATATATAAATTCAGGAAAACTTGGCTTATTATGCAAATCGAGCATTGCATAGATGGCCAAGTATGACGTTCTGGCTACTAGGTACAACATATATATATATATATATATATATATATATATATATATATATATATATATATATATATATATATATATATATATAATATATATATATATATATATATATATATTATATATGTCATTATATATATATATATATATTATATATATATATATATGTCATTAAATATGACCGAAAAAGTAAGATTAATAATTCTAACACGAATTTTCTCAATCTTTCGTACATTACGCTTCACTGTTGGAGGTAAATCAAAAATCACTTCTCCAAAATTCATTTTTATTTCTAGTCTGACGCGACACGGGCGCGTTTCGTAAAACTTATTACATTTTCAAAGACTTCACAAATACACAACTGATTAGAACTTACGTCTCTCTGATATTATATCTACATTTAAGTGAGGTGGGAAGGGTGATGTGGCATTAACACAAGACAGAAACAGGAGGGGATATTAATAGGGTATTAAAAGTATCAACACAAGACAGAACAGAAACAATGGGTATTGAATAGAAGTGTTTGTAGAAAGCCTATTGGTCCATATTTCTTGATGCTTCTATATTGGAGCGGAGTCTTGAGGTGGGTAGAATATAGTTGTGCAATAATTGGCTGTTGATTGCTGGTGTTGACTTCTTGATGTGTAGTGCCTCGCAAACGTCAAGCCGCCCTGCTATCGCTGTATCTATCGATGATTTCTGTGTTGTTTACTAGGATTTCTCTGGCGATGGTTTGGTTATGGGAAGAGATTATATGTTCCTTAATGGAGCCCTGTTGCTTATGCATCGTTAAACGCCTAGAAAGAGATGTTGTTGTCTTGCCTATATACTGGGTTTTTTGGAGCTTACAATCCCCAAGTGGGCATTTGAAGGCATAGACGACGTTAGTCTCTTTTAAAGCGTTCTGTTTTGTGTCTGGAGAGTTTCTCATGAGTAGGCTGGCCGTTTTTTCTGGTTTTATAGTAAATCGTCAGTTGTATCCTCTGATTTTTGTCTGTAGGGATAACGTTTCTATTAACAATATCTTTCAGGACCCTTTCCTCCGTTTTATGAGCTGTGGAAAAGAAGTTCCTGTAAAATAGTCTAATAGGGGGTATAGGTGTTGTGTTAGTTATATATATATATATATATATATATATATATATATATCTATATATATATATATATATATATATATATATATATATATATATATGCGAACAAGCCTGAATGGTCCCCAGGACAATATGCAACTGAAAACTCACACCCCAGAATGTGACTCGAACCCATACTCCCAGAAGCAACGCAACTGGTATGTACAAGACGCCTTAATCCACTTGACCATCACGACCGGACATAATGAGGTGATAGCCGAGGCTATTTGAACCACCCCACCGCCGGCACTCGGATAGTAATCTTGGGCATAGCATTTTACCAA
Organism: Procambarus clarkii; assembly: GCF_040958095.1. Taxonomy (NCBI): domain Eukaryota; kingdom Metazoa; phylum Arthropoda; class Malacostraca; order Decapoda; family Cambaridae; genus Procambarus; species Procambarus clarkii. Next base: position 9,536,673 of record NC_091229.1, read on the forward strand.
ATCACCTCATTCTTTGGGGCACACATGAAGAACACAATTTTACCCAAATGGTAAAATTTAAGGGTGTGCCCCAAAGAATGAGGTGATTTGGTAAAATGCTATGCCCAAGATTACTATCCGAGTGCCGGCGGTGGGGTGGTTCAAATAGCCTCGGCTATCACCTCATTATGTCGGTCGTGATGGTCAAGTGGATTAAGGCGTCTTGTACATACCAGTTGCGTTGCTTCTGGGAGTATGGGTTTCGAGTCACTTCTGGGGTGTGAGTTTTCAGTTATATATATATATATATATATATATATATATATATATATATATATATATATATATATATATATATATATATATATATATATATATATATATATATATATATATTTATATATATATATATATATATATATATATATATATTTATATATATATATATATTTATATATATATATATATATATATATATATATATATATTTATATATATATATATATATATATATATATATATATATATATATATATATATATATATATATATATATATATATATATATATATATATATATATATATATTTATATTATATATATACATATATATATATATATATATATATATATATATATATATATATATATATATATATATATATATATATATATATATATATATATATATATATATATATATGGGTGTTTGGGTTCTGGGCGCCCTCCCAGGGAGAACACCAATCAACAGCCCACACCGCCCGTAAGGCAAAACACCTCCCAGACCTTCATTCCCACAGAAAATTTATTAGAAGCTATCAAAGCACATCGGCCAGAACCTTGCAACACATCCCTAAAGCAGCCCGCCCCCATGCAGCAGCCAAATTATCTGCCCTCCTGAGAAAGGTCAACGACTCTCCTGGAACGACCCAAGCATGGCACAACCTCCTAATGTTTGGCAACATATGTCTAGCCACCCCTGCAAGGAGAGACAAAACCTTAGCTGCCTCAGTCATCAAAGCTATAAATGATTTTCCCAGGGAGGACAACCAGGTGCGCCTTCCCACTCGCGCGAGAAACACCCACGGCAGGAAGAGCAACAGTGGCATATCCGAGACATCAAAAATCAGAACATCAGTCACCAAGAAAATGGAAGAAGGAAACACTATTGGCGCAATACGAGTCATCACCAGTGAGGACTCAATTGCCGACAGAGATGCCGCAACAGCTCAAGCCCTAAGGGAGAAACACCCACCCAGGGCTCCGCGTGAGGACGACTTTGTACAAGTGGGGGCTACCGGAGCAGAACCTCTCTGGGTGGCTGATTCTGTGTCCATAAAGCAGCCATGTCCTTCCCTACAGGATCAGCAGGTGGGTTCACAGGACTAAAACCCAACCACCTCAAGCAAATGCTCAACCCTGCACTGGGTGACATTGCAAAGAACCTCTTGGTGGAACTAACCAGATTCACCAACACATGTCTAGCTGGCAACATACCAGCGTCCATAAGACCTATCTTTTTTGGAGCATCTCTCTGTGCTCTGAAGAAAAAGGATGGAGGGATCAGGCCAATAGCTGTGGGCAATTCTTCTCCGGCGTCTCGTCGCAAAGGCAGCTGCAAGAACAGTTAGTGATGCAAGCGGCCAATATGCTGAAGCCAAAAACAGCTTCGGGTTTGGCATTCCACAAGGGTGTGAGGCGGCAGCCCATGCAGCTCGAGCCTTCATCGCCAACATCACAGACGAAAAGGCCCTTATCAAGCTAGATTTCAAAAATGGCCTTCAATTTGGTGCGGAGGGATGCTGTACTCCGTGCGGTTCCTAGTCATTTCCCTTCCCTCTACCCTTTTGTACATTCACGCTACAAGTATGGATCTTAAGCTACTTTTTGGCGAACATGAAAATTGACTCGCGAGAAGGCGTCCAACAGGGTGACCCCCTTGCTCCTCTCACTTTTCTGCTTAGTCATCAAACAAGTCACAGAGGTCCTGTCCAGCGAGCTTAACATCTGGTTCTTGGATGATGGTACCCTAGCTGGTTCCCAAGACTCCCTCCTGGAGGACATCAGAAAAATCCAGGAGCAAGGTGCAGTTTTTAGGCCTCACCCTGAACCCTTCTAATGTGAAATAATATGTTCCAACCAGGGCATCGTAGAGAGAAATAGAGGGTCTTCTGCCAAATATCCATAAAACTAAACCTGAAGACAGCACACTCCTAGGAGCTCCCCTGGGGTTGAAAGCCATCGATGAGGTCCTTGATAAGAAAATCGCCGACCTTAAGAGGCTGGATGGGAGGATTGAGGATATTGATGCTCATGATGCACTCTACCTCATCACAGATGTCTGTCCCTCCCCAGGATTAACCTACTTTCTGAGGTGTTCACCATCTTCACAGTAGCCAAAAACTAAGTGAGTATGACCGGTTACTGAAACTCAATGCTAGAAAAAGCCCTAACCTCTCTCTCGATGACCTACAGTGGAAACAAGCCTCTCTTCCCGTAAGACTTGGGGGCCTCGGAGTTCGAACAGCAACGCAAATCGCTGTTCCCAGCCTTCCTGTCCTCCTTATCAGCATCCGACGACCTTGTGAAGGAAATTCTACCTGCCCACTTACATCAGCTGGCAGGTGTACATGATCCCAATTTTACACGCTGTGCCACAGAGTGGGCCTCTCGTGCAGGCCAATCACCTCAACCACCATCCCCAAAATCCCACAAGCAATCCAGCTGGGATGGTCCCATTGTAGACCAAGTTGCTGCAGAGTGCCTGGGTGCTGCAACAACACAAACACGACATTGCTCGCCTCACAGCAGTAGCTAGCAACACATGCAGGGGATTTCCTGTTAGCAACACCAATGTCGGCCAACTGGCACGCGTCTCACACCACACGCCCTCCGACTTGCTGTGGCCCTCCGCCTTGCTGCCCCAATCCACACCAAGATATAGGTGTATTTGCGGCGAGGTGGTGGCTGACAGGTACGGTCACCATGGCCTACTCTGCCAAAACACAGGGGGATGGCACTCGAGGCACAGTGAAGTTAACGACATCATCAAGAGGAGCCTCACCACAGCTGGATGCCCAGCTGAAAGAGAGCCCCGTTACCTAACGCCCCGTAACTCTGATGCTCTTATTGGTCGCCCGGATGGTATCACAGTGAATCCCTGGAAGAATGGCAAGCAGTTGGTATGGGACTACACGTGCGTATCAACCCTGGCTAACACCTACATTAACCTCAGTGTTGCACAACCAGGTGGCGCTGCCACCCACAGGGAAGCAGCCAAATCCCCGTAAGTATAGAGAACTGGATCACCACTACAATTTTTGTCCCCATTGCTTCTGAGCCGCTCGGCGCCTGGGGTAAAAGTGCTACCAGTTTTTTGAAGGAACTGGGTTCAGGCTCATTGAAACAACAAGGGACCCGAGAGCTGCAAGCTTTCTTTTCCAGCGCCTCAGTGTGGCGATTACAGAGGGAAATGCGCACTGCATCCAGGGTTCCTGCCCGCCATCTGAGGAGCTGGAGGAACTCGACAACCTATGACAACCATCTTTGTGACCCATATGTAACTCCTTTTTTGTAACAAAGTTCAAATAAAGTAAATATATATGTGTACATACAAAAGAATGGGGGTGTGAGGAGAAGATACTATAGTGTTCAGTGAGAAACCACAAGGTCTCCTCTGAATACTTTTTATTTTCTTCTCCGAGGCTATGGGTCCCCAACATTGGCACCAGAGGTGGTACCCTCACAAAATTATATATATATCATATATCTATATTATATCTATATATATAATATATATATATATATACTATATATATATATATATATATGTCTTACCTAGTAGCCAGAACTCACTTCTCAGCCTACTATGCAAATCCCGATTTGCCTAATAAGCCAAGTTTTCGCTGAATTAATATATTTTCTCAAATTTTTTTCTTATGAAATGATAAAGCTACCCATTTTCATTACGTATGAACTCAGTCTTTTTTTTTTATTGGAGTTAAAATTAACGTAGATATATGACTGAACCTAACCAACCCTACCTAACCTAACCTAACCTATCTTTATAGGTTAGGTTTAGGTTAGGTAGCCGAAAAAAGTTAGGTTAGGCTAGGTTAGGTAGGTTAGGTAGTCGAAAAACAAATAATCATGAAAACTTGGCTTATTAGGCAAATTTGGCCTTGCATAGTAGGCTGAGAAGTGCGTTCTGGCTACTAGGTACGACATATATATATATACTTATATATATATATATATATATATATATATATATATATATATATATATATATATATATATATATATTTTTATTAAATAGACGAAAAAGTAAGATTAATAATTCTAACACGAATTTTCTCAATCTTTCATACATTAGCTTCACTCGTTGGAGGTAAATAAAAAATCACTTCTCCAAAATTCATTTTTATTTCTAGTCTGACGCGACACGGGCGCGTTTCGTAAAACTTATTACAATTTTCAAAGACTTCACAAATACACAACTGATTAGAACTTGCGTTTCCCTGATTTTTATATCTACATTTGAGTGAGGTGGGAAGGGTGATGTGGCATTACATTTTGAGTAAGGTGGGAAGGATGATGTGCATTAGAGGATATTAATAGGGTATTAAAAGTATCAACAACAAGACAGAAACACGAAACAATGGATATTGAATAGAAGTGTTTGTAGAAAGCCTATGGTCCATATTTCTTGATGCTTTTATATTGGAGCTGAGTCTTGAGGGGGTAGAATATAGTCGTGCAATAATTGGCTGTTGATTGCTGGTGTTGACTTCTTGATGTGTAGTGCCTCGCAAACGTCGAGCCGCCTGCTATCGCTGTATCTATCGATGATTTCTGTGTTGTTTACTAGGATTTTTCTGGCGATGGTTTGGTTATGGGAAGAGATTATATGTTCCTTAATGGAGCCCTGTTGTTTATGCATCGTTAAACGCCTAGAAAGAGATGTTGTTGTCTTGCCTATATACTGGGTTTTTTGGAGCTTACAGTCCCCAAGTGGGCATTTGAAGGCATAGACGACGTTAGTCTCTTTTAAAGCGTTCTGTTTCGTGTCTGGAGAGTTTCTCATGAGTAGGCTGGCCGTTTTTCTGGTTTTATAGTAAATCGTCAGTTGTATCCTCTGATTTTTGTCTGTAGGGATAACGTTTCTATTAACAATATCTTTCAGGACCCTTTCCTCTGTTTTATGAGCTGTGGAAAAGAGGTTCCTGTAAAATAGTCTAATAGGGGGTATAGGTGTTGTGTTAGTTGTCTCTTCGGAGGTTGCATGGCTTTTCACTTTCCTTCTTATGATGTCTTCGATGAAACCTTTGGAGAAGCCGTTATTGACTAGAACCTGCCTTACCCTACAGAGTTCTTCGTCGACTTGCTTCCATTCTGAGCTGTGGCTGAGAGCACGGTCGACGTATGCGTTAACAACACTCCTCTTGTACCTGTCAGGGCAGTCGCTGTTGGCATTTAGGCACATTCCTATGTTTGTTTCCTTTGTGTAGACTGCAGTGTGGAAACCTCCGCCCTTTTCCATGACTGTTACATCTAGAAAAGGCAGCTTCCCATCCTTTTCCGTCACATAAGTGAAACGCAGCACGGAACTCTGCTCAAATGCCTCCTTCAGCTCCTGCAGATGTCTGACATCAGGTACCTGTGTAAAAATGTCGTCAACATACCTGCAGTATATGGCCGGTTTCAAGTTCATGTCGACTAAGACTTTTTGCTCGATGGTACCCATGTAGAAGTTTGCAAACAGGACACCTAGGGGAGAACCCATAGCGACCCCATCTACTTGCTTATACATGTGCCCATCCGGGCTCAAGAAGGGTGCCTCTTTAGTACAAGCTTGGAGTAGTTTCCTCAGAATACTTTCTGGCATGTCAAGAGGAGTACAGGCTGGATCACGATACACTCTGTCGGCTATCATTCCGATTGTCTCGTCCACAGGTACGTTGGTAAACAGCGATTCTACGTCCAACGAGGCTCTTATCCCTGTGGCCCGTGCGCCCCGCAGTAAGTCCACAAATTCCTTTGGAGACTTCAGGCTGAAGGCGCAAGGAACATAAGGAGTCAGCAGGCCGTTGAGTCGCTTCGCCAATCTGTACGTGGGTGTGGGTATCTGGCTAATGATTGGCCGAAGTGGGTTTCCAGGCTTGTGCGTCTTGACATTTCCATACGCATATCCAGGTTTATATTCCCCAATGATCTTTGGCAGGTGGAGTCCGGATTTCTTGGCGTTCACAGTTTCGATCAGTTTGTTGACCTTTGCTTTTATACTGCCATATACTGCAGGTATGTTGACGACATTTTTACACAGGTACCTGATGTCAGACATCTGCAGGAGCTGAAGGAGGCATTTGAGCAGAGTTCCGTGCTGCGTTTCACTTATGAGACGGAAAAGGATGGGAAGCTGCCTTTTCTAGATGTAACAGTCATGGAAAAGGGCGGAGGTTTCCACACTGCAGTCTACACAAAGGAAACAAACATAGGAATGTGCCTAAATGCCAACAGCGACTGCCCTGACAGGTACAAGAGGAGTGTTGTTAACGCATACGTCGACCGTGCTCTCAGCCACAGCTCAGAATGGAAGCAAGTCGACGAAGAACTCTGTAGGGTAAGGCAGGTTCTAGTCAATAACGGCTTCTCCAATGGTTTCATCGAAGACATCATAAGAAGGAAAGTGAAAAGCCATGCAACCTCCGAAGAGACAACTAACACAACACCTATACCCCCTATTAGACTATTTTACAGGAACTTCTTTTCCACAGCTCATAAAACAGAGGAAAGGGTCCTGAAAGATATTGTTAATAGAAACGTTATCCCTACAGACAAAAATCAGAGGATACAACTGACGATTTACTATAAAACCAGAAAAACGGCCAGCCTACTCATGAGAAACTCTCCAGACACGAAACAGAACGCTTTAAAAGAGACTAACGTCGTCTATGCCTTCAAATGCCCACTTGGGGACTGTAAGCTCCAAAAAACCCAGTATATAGGCAAGACAACAACATCTCTTTCTAGGCGTTTAACGATGCATAAACAACAGGGCTCCATTAAGGAACATATAATCTCTTCCCATAACCAAACCATCGCCAGAGAAATCCTAGTAAACAACACAGAAATCATCGATAGATACAGCGATAGCAGGCGGCTCGACGTTTGCGAGGCACTACACATCAAGAAGTCAACACCAGCAATCAACAGCCAATTATTGCACGACTATATTCTACCCACCTCAAGATTCCGCTCCAATATAAAAGCATCAAGAAATATGGACCAATAGGCTTTCTACAAACACTTCTATTCAATATCCATTGTTTCGTGTTCTGTCTTGTGTTGATACTTTTAATACCCTATTAATATCCTCTAATGCCACATCATCCTTCCCACCTTACTCAAATGTAATGCCACATCACCCTTCCCACCTCACTCAAATGTAGATATAAAATCAGGGAAACGCAAGTTCTAATCAGTTGTGTATTTGTGAAGTCTTTGAAAATGTAATAAGTTTTACGAAACGCGCCCGTGTCGCGTCAGACTAGAAATAAAAATGAATTTTGGAGAAGTGATTTTTGATTTACCTCCAACAGTGAAGCATAATGTACGAAAGATTGAGAAAATTCGTGTTAGAATTATTAATCTTACTTTTTCGGTCATATTTAATAAAATATGTCTACAGGAAAGACTGCTACCAAAATAAACTAATATATATATATATATATATATATATATATATTATTAAATATGACCGAAAAAGTAAGATTAATAATTTTAACACGAATTTTCTCAATCTTTCGTACATTATGCTTCACTGTTGGAGGTAAATCAAAAATCACTTCTCCAAAATTCATTTTTATTTCTAGTCTGACGCGACACGGGCGCGTTTCGTAAAACTTATTACATTTTCAAAGACTTCACAAATACACAACTGATTAGAACTTGCGTTTCCCTGATTTTATATCTACATTTGAGTGAGGTGGGAAGGGTGATGTGGCATTACATTTGAGTGAGGTGGGAAGGATGATGTGGCATTAACACAAGACAGAACACTAGAGGATATTAATAGGGTATTAAAAGTATCAACACAAGACAGAACAGAAACAATGGGTATTGAATAGAAGTGTTTGTAGAAAGCCTATTGGTCCATATTTCTTGATGCTTCTATATTGGAGCGGAGTCTTGAGGTGGGTAGAATATAGTTGTGCAATAATTGGCTGTTGATTGCTGGTGTTGACTTCTTGATGTGTAGTGCCTCGCAAACGTCAAGCCGCCTGCTATCGCTGTATCTATCGATGATTTCTGTGTTGTTTACTAGGATTTCTCTGGCGATGGTTTGGTTATGGGAAGAGATTATATGTTCCTTAATGGAGCCCTGTTGTTTATGCATCGTTAAACGCCTAGAAAGAGATGTTGTTGTCTTGCCTATATACTGGGTTTTTTGGAGCTTACAGTCCCCAAGTGGGCATTTGAAGGCATAGACGACGTTAGTCTCTTTTAAAGCGTTCTGTTTTGTGTCTGGAGAGTTTCTCATGAGTAGGCTGGCCGTTTTTCTGGTTTTATAGTAAATGGTTTTATTTTTTCTGGTTTTATAAATATTTACTATAAAACCAGAAAAACGGCCAGCCTACTCATGAGAAACTCTCCAGACACGAAACAGAACGCTTTAAAAGAGACTAACGTCGTCTATGCCTTCAAATGCCCACTTGGGGACTGTAAGCTCCAAAAAACCCAGTATATAGGCAAGACAACAACATCTCTTTCTAGGCGTTTAACGATGCATAAACAACAGGGCTCTATTAAGGAACATATAATCTCTTCCCATAACCAAACCATCGCCAGAGAAATCCTAGTAAACAACACAGAAATCATCGATAGATACAGCGATAGCAGGCGGCTTGACGTTTGCGAGGCACTACACATCAAGAAGTCAACACCAGCAATCAACAGCCAATTATTGCACAACTATATTCTACCCACCTCAAGACTCCGCTCCAATATAGAAGCATCAAGAAATATGGACCAATAGGCTTTCTACAAACACTTCTATTCAATACCCATTGTTTCTGTTCTGTCTTGTGTTAATACTTTTAATACCCTATTAATATCCTCTAGTGTTCTGTCTTGTGTTAATGCCACATCATCCTTCCCACCTCACTCAAATGTAATGCCACATCACCCTTCCCACCTCACTCAAATGTAGATATAAAATCAGGGAAACGCAAGTTCTAATCAGTTGTGTATTTGTGAAGTCTTTGAAAATGTAATAAGTTTTACGAAACGCGCCCGTGTCGCGTCAGACTAGAAATAAAAATGAATTTTGGAGAAGTGATTTTTGATTTACCTCCAACAGTGAAGCATAATGTACGAAAGATTGAGAAAATTCGTGTTAAAATTATTAATCTTACTTTTTCGGTCATATTTAATAATATATGTCTACAGGAAAGACTGCTACCAAAATATACTAATATATATATATATATATATATATATATATATGTATGTATATATATATATATATATATATATATATATATATATGTCGTACCTAATAGCCAGAACGCACTTCTCAGCCTACTATTCAAGGCCCGATTTGCCTAATAAGCCAAGTTTTCATGAATTAATGTTTTTTCGTCTACCTAACCTACCTAACCTAACCTAACCTAGCTTTTTTTGGCTACCTAACCTAACCTTACCTATAAATATAGGTTAGGTTAGGTTAGGTAGGGTTGGTTAGGTTCGGTCATATATCTACGTTAATTTTAACTCCAATAAAAAAAAATTGACCTCATACATAGAGAAAAGGTTTGCTTTATCATTTCATAAGAAAAAAATTATAGTAAATATATTAATTCAGGAAAACTTGGCTTATTAGGCAAATCGGGCCTTGAATAGTAGGCTGAGAAGTGAGTTCTGGCTACTAGGTACGACATATATATATATATATATGTATGTATATATATATATATATATATATATATATATATATATATATATATATATATATATATATATATATATATATATATATATATATATATATATATGTCGTACCTAGTAGCCAGAACGCACTTCTCAGCCTACTATGCAAGGCCCAATTTGCCTAATAAGCCTAGTTTTCATGAATTAATTGTTTTTCGACTACCTAACCTACCTAACCTAACCTAACCTAACTTTTTCGGCTACCTAACCTAACCTAACCTATAGAGATAGGTTAGGTTAGGTTAGGTAGTGTTGGTTAGGTTCGGTCATATTTCTACGTTAATTTTAACTCAAATAAAAAAAAAATGACCTCATACATAATGAAATGGGTAGCTTTATCATTTCATAAGAAAAATACTAGAGAAAATATATTAATTCAGGAAAACTTGGCTTATTAGGCAAATCGGGCTTTGCATAGTAGGCCGAGAAGTGCATTCTGGCTACTAGGTACGACATACATATATATTTATATATATATATATATAAATATATATGACGTTTATATATATTTATATATATATATATTATATATATATATATATATATATATATATATATATATATATATATATATATATTTATATATATATATATATATATATATATATATACATATATATATTGGTGTATACTGGCAGCAGGTTTTCTTTCAAACATGTTTCATTGAATATGACCGCATATTCTGTATTTATTATTTTCTGGTTTCTGGTTTCTATCCCTCTAACTATTTTCTTAGCATCAGGGCTCAGTTGAAATAGGAGTTCTCCAAAACTCATTTTCGTACTTTTAAGGTAAAGAAAATAAGTGATTTACTATAGAGTGTATTACACTTATTTTTACAATTTGCACAACTTTTCGAACCTCCATGGTTCATTCTCAAGTGAACAGATCTTACAATGCTGGTTGATTTTATACCCGCACTGGGTCAGGTGATAATAGAATAAAGGTGAAAACATGGGGGGGGGGATACATAAGGGATAAATGTGAGGTGAAACAGAGGTAACTGCAGAAGGCTTATTGGCCCATACGAGGCAGCTCTTATCTAAACACAAAGATTAATCCAGTGTAATTGGCCTGTTATGTTGGACATTGTCTTCTTTGTTGGCATCGTTATGTTCTGGTCTTGTCCTTACTCTCATGGTGGGTAGAGTAAATAGTTCTGTGATTTGGGTGTTCATGGTTGTTGTTCTATTCTTATGTGAATTGCCTCAAGAATTTGTAATCTTCTTGCATCTTGGGTTTTGTCTATTATTTAGGTATTCTTGTTCAACATTTGTCTTGTTAGAGTGATGTCATGGGCTTGTCTCATGTGATTCCTAGGGGCACTGGATTGAAGATGGCATGTCAAACGCCTCATCAGCTTGGTCGACGTCATACCTATGTACTTAGATTGAAGGTTACATCCTTCGTGGGGGCAAGTGTACATGTATACAACGATTGACTGCTGTAGAGGGTTCTCCGTCGACTTCGGGCTGTTTTTGATAAGGAGTTCGGAAGTCCTCTTGGTTTTGTAGAATATTATCTGGTTTATGTTTTGGTTAGGAGTAGTGCTTTTTACTCCTTTACGGATTATTTCTTTCATTATTCTTTCCTCTTTTATATGTTCACTGTGCATGGTTGATTTGTAATATAATTTTATTGGAGGTGTTGTGGTTTCTGTTCTAGGTTCTGGATTATACCAACGGTTCAAGTGTCTTCTTATAGCAACGTTTATTTCTGCGTTGCTATATCCGTTGTTCACCAATACCTGAGTTACTCTTTCAAACTCTCTACTCACGTTGCTCCAATCAGAGCAGTGGGTAAGCGCTCGACGAATATAAGCATTGAGAACACTGGCTTTGAATCTTTGGGGGCACTCACTTCTACCGTTCAGGCATAATCCTATGTTGGTGTGCTTGGTATATACGTTGGTGCTTAAAGAGGTTCCTGTTTTTGTTATTAGTACATCCAAGAATGGCAGACTGTTATTTTCACTGTTTTCATGTGTAAATCGGAGTACTGACTCTCTCTAGATGTCTTTTTAGGTGAATTAGTTCATATGAGTCTTTCACTATTACGAATATGTCATCTACATAACGGCAATATACAGTTGGTTTTTGTCTGCTACTGAAGACCCTGTCTTCGATGGTTCCCATATAAAAATTAGCAAATAAAACTCCTAAAGGGGAGCCCATTGCTACTCCGTCTATTTGTAAATGCATGTCTCCTTGTGGACTGATGAAAGGGGCTTCCTTTGTACATGCTTCGAGAAGACTCTTCAAGTGTGGCTCAGGTATGTCTAATTTGGGGGTGCTCTCGTCTCTGTATACTCTGTCCAGTATCATTCCTATGGTTGTGTCGACTGGGACGTTGGTAAACAGGGATTCAACGTCCAGGGAAGCGATGATACCATCGGGCTGGGTAGATTTGATCAATTCTAGGAAATCTGCTGATGATTGTAGACTAAACTTACTTGGAATATATGGAGTTAGGAGTTCATTAAGTTTCTTTGCCAGGTGATAAGTTGGGGTTGGTATTTGGCTGATTATAGGGCGTAGTGGGTTACCTGGTTTATGCGTCTTAACATTGCCGTAGGCATATCCTAAGCCATAGTCGTCTTGAAGTTTATTGAAATGCACACTACCTTTCTTTGCGTTGATTGCTGTAATTGTTTTGTTTACTTTCCCTTAAGGTCTTCTACGGGGTTCCTCGTGATTCGTTGAAATTTGGAGTCGTCACAAAGGATGTCGCTAATTTTGTTCATGTATTCATGGGTAGGAATCAATACATATGCTGCTGTCTTGACGGCTTTTCTTATTGTTACGTCTTTCAGATTTTTTAGTTGTTTCGCTGCTTCTTTGAGTCGTGGGGTTAAGATTGTAGATGAATATGTTCCTCGTTTTTTCCCTGCTTCTGCAAGTAGTTCAGCTTGAAGTGTGTCAGTGGTGATGATTTTTTTGTTGTCTTCCAGCTTATGGATATCGTCCAGAAGCATTTCGATTTCCAGGCGTTTTTGATGCATCTTTGGTTTAGATAAGAATTGACAATTTAGACCAAGATTTAAGAGGTCTCGTTGGTTATGGGTAAGATCATAAGAAGTCAGGTTAATGTAGCCATCTTTAGGACGAGGGATCTTTAACTGTCCACCGTTTAGGGCTGTTAACTTACGGAGTGTCTTTGTTTCTACAAGAGTTTTATGTTGTTGTTTCAGGTTAAATAGTTCACTGTTGATGGTTTGCTTGAGTTGGATAGGGATGTCGTACTGGGTCCATTTGTTTAACCGATGCTCACCCTGCTCTGTAAGGGTTTGGAGGGCTTCCTTCTTCTTGTTTAGTTGATGCCGAATGAGCTCTTGCCTATACCTATAGGTAAACTCTGTATTGCGGACTGCTGGGTCATGTGGGTTTATATTGGTGTACACTGGCAGCAGGTTTTCTTTCAAACATGTTTCATTGAATATGACCGCATATTCTGTATTTATTATTTTCTGGTTTAGGGCTTCTATCCCTCTAACTATTTTCTTAGCATCAGGGCTTAGTTAAAATAGGAGTTCTCCAAAACTCATTTTCGTACTTTTAAGGTAAAGAAAAGAAGTGATTTACTGTAGAGTGTATTACAATTATTTATACAATTTGCACAACGTTTCGAACCTCCATGGTTCATTCTCAAGTGAACAGATCTTACAATGCTGGTTGATTTTATACCCGCACTGGGTCAGGTGATAATACAATAAAGGTGAAAACATGGGGGGGGGATACATAAGGGATAAATGTGGTGTGAAACATAGAGGTAACTGCAGAAGGCTTATTGGCCCATACGAGGCAGCTCCTATCTAAACACAAAGATTAATCCAGAGTAATTGGCCTGTTATGTTGGACATTGTCTTCTGTGTTGGCATCGTTATGTTCTGGTCTTGTCCTTACTCTCATGGTGGGTAGAGTAAATAGTTCCGTGATTTGGGTGTTCATGGTAGGTTGTTCTATTCTTACGTGAATTGCCTCAAGAATTTGTAATCTTCTTGCATCTTGGGTTTTGTCTATTATGCAGGTATTCTTGTTCAACATTTCTCTTGTTAGAGTGATGTCATGGGCTTGTCTCATGTGATTCCTAGGGGCACCGGATTGAAGATGGCATGTCAAACGCCTCATCAGCTTGGTCGACGTCATACCTATGTACTTAGATTGAAGGTTACATCCTTCGTGGGGGCAAGTGTACATGTATACAACGCTTGACTGCTGTAGAGGGTTCTCCGTCGGCTTCGGGCTGTTTTTGATAAGGAGTTCGGAAGTCTTCTTGGTTTTGTAGAATATTATCAGGTTTATGTTTTGGTTAGGAGTAGTGCTTTTTACTCCTTTACGGATTATTTCTTTCATTATTCTTTCCTCTTTTCACTGTGCATGGTTGATTTGTAATATAATTTTATTGGAGGTGTTGTGGTTTCTGTTCTAGGTTCTGGATTATACCAACGGTTCAAGTGTCTTCTTATAGCAGCGTTTATTTCCGCGTTGCAATATCCGTTGTTCACCAATACCTGAGTTACTCTTTCAAACTCTCTACTCACGTTGCTCCATTCAGAGCAGTGGGTAAGCGCTCGACGAATATAAGCATTGAGAACACTGGCTTTGTATCTTTGGGGGCACTCACTCCAACCGTTCAGGCATAATCCTATGTTGGTGGGCTTGGTATATACGTTGGTGCTTAAAGAGGTTCCTGTTTTTGTTATTAGTACATTCAAGAATGGCAGACTGTTATTTTCACTATTTTCATGTTTAAATCGGAATACTGACTCTCTCTCTAGATGTCTTTTTAGGTGAATTAGTTCATATGAGTCTTTCACTATTACGAATATGTCATCTACATAACGGCAATATACAGTTGGTTTTTGTCTGCTACTGAAGACCCTGTCTTCGATGGTTCCCATATAAAAATTAGCAAATAAAACTCCTAAGGGGGAGCCCATTGCTACTCCGTCTATTTGTAAATACATGTCTCCTTGTGGACTGATGAAAGGGGCTTCCTTTGTACATGCTTCGAGAAGACTCTTCAAGTGTGGCTCAGGTATGTCTAATTTGGGGGTGTTCTCGTCTCTGTATACTCTGTCCAGTATCATTCCTATGGTTGTGTCGACTGGGACGTTGGTAAATTGGGATTCAACGTCCAGGGATGCGATGATTCCATCGGGCTGGGTAGATTTGATCAATTCTAGGAAATCTGCTGATGATTGTAGACTAAACTTACTTGGGTGTAT
>NC_091229.1:9552368-9559868 GCF_040958095.1 Procambarus clarkii
AGGGAAGATTTCCCGAGACCTGGAACTTCAAGAACAAAAGGTCATAGATTTAAACTAACTAAACAAAGATGCCTAAGAAATATACAAAAATTTCCTATCGCATACAGAGTGGTACACGGTTAGAACAAGTTAAGTGAGAAGGTGGTGGCGGCCAAGACCGTCAGTAGTTTCAAAGCATTATGTGACAAAGAGTGCTGGGTAGACGGGACACCACGAGCGT
The DNA here is from genome assembly GCF_040958095.1 of Procambarus clarkii. Taxonomy (NCBI): domain Eukaryota; kingdom Metazoa; phylum Arthropoda; class Malacostraca; order Decapoda; family Cambaridae; genus Procambarus; species Procambarus clarkii. The sequence continues at coordinate 9,552,589 of NC_091229.1, forward strand.
AGCTCTAATCCTGTAACTACACTTAGGTAATTACATATGGTGTCAGCAAGCTTACCGTCGAAACACACACAAACAGCCTGCCTATTATTTAAGGCCTTCTCTGAGTACTCTTTATTTTCTTCTCTGAGGCTATGGGTCCCTAATCTTGCACCAGAGGTGGTACAACTTTTAAGTTTTTCCCTACTGCACTGAGCACCTGATTTTGGCAAAGACTTCTTAGTGCAATTGTCAAGGACATAGTTCTTGTATTTTTTTGTTTATAAATATTCAGGTATAGTTAATGTCAAAATGTTTCAAAACAACAATTTATATTTCAAAACAAAAAAAGTAATGAAAACATTACAAAACATTAAAATATAGCCTAATTAATTAATAATAAAATAGCACAAATCTCAGAATGACTAAAGGGGCTTTGAGCAATGAAGTAGTTAATTTTATATATATAATATTATATATATAATATATATTTACCTGTGACTACTGCTTAGCGAAAATTTGATCTCTGTGAAAATTGGTCTCGTTATTGCTAGGAGATATTTTAAGACCATGATTTGCTGTGGATGGCACTGTAGTCTTCAAGTCATCAATCTAAAAATAGAGGTAATCTTTTAAAATGTAAATTTTGTATAAAAAAAAATGCAAAAATAAATTGCAAGAATAATATGAAGTTATTATACAATTTTTTTTAATCATTTAAATATTTGTGAGACATTATTAAGAAATGTATGAAGTACAGATTCTCTAAGACCTGATATGTATCTGCTTATGTTCCACCACATTACATTCAGGGCTGTAGAGAAAACACAGCCAGTAAGGTAATGATCACTTAGGATGGACTGGGATGCAACATGTAGGTGGGGGCTAAGCTGCGTGAGGCTAGGATGCCCAGCCTGCCTTGTCTAGGCTGGGCTGGGCTAGGCAACACTAGGAAGGAGTCAACAAATCTCTGGAGTGCCTTACTTTTCCTGATATCCTTAAAAAAGCAAGAATGATGCCATTTTATAAAGAAGGCGAGACAGCAGACATAAACAATTAAAGAAAAATATCAAATCTACTTATACTTTCAAAAATATTTGATTTTTTTTTTTTCAAACATCTTTCTTCCTACTTTGTAAAATTCGACATGAATACAAACACACACACACACTTCCCTAGGAAGCAGTCCATAGCAGCTGTCTAACTCCCAGGTACTTATTTACTGTTAGATGAACCAGATACAGAGAATAACCACAAAATGTTATCTTTATAAGAACTATCTTGTAAAGCCACTAGTACGTGCAGCATTTCAGGCAGGATATATATAATATATATATATATATATATATAATATTATAATATATATATATATATATATATATATAATTATATATATATATATATATATATATATATATTATATATATATATATATATATAAATATATATATATATATATATATATATATATATATATATATATATATATATTATGAATACATACATACGGGACAAAGAGCCAGAACTCAACCACCGCAAGCACAACTAGGTGAGTACACACACACATAATATATATATATATATATATATATATATATATATATATATATATATATATATATATATATATATATATATATATATATATATATATATATATATATATATATATATATATATATATATATATATATATATATTGGTAGCAGTCTTTCCTGTAGACATATATTATTAAATATGACCGAAAAAGTAAGATTAATAATTCTAACACGAATTTTCTCTATCTTTCTTACATTTCTTTTCACTGTTGATGGTAATTCAAAGATCAATTCTCCAAAATTCATTTTTATTTCTAGTCTGACACAACACTTGAGCGCGTTTCGTAAAACTTATTACATTTTCAAAGACTTTAGTTTACAAACACACAACTTAAACTGAATAGAACTTTACACATCATCGAGGTTTATATCTACATTTGGGTGAGGTGGATGAGTTTAAAAACGAACTTTCAACAATGGGTATTCAATGGGTATTAAATTCCAACACAAGACAGAACACGAAACAATGGGTATTGAATGGGTATTAAATTCAAACACAAGACAGAACACGAAACAATGGGTATTTGAATGGAAGTAATTGTAGAAAGCCTATTGGTCCATATTTCTTGATGCTTCTATATTGGAGCGGAGTCTTGAAGTGGGTAGAATATAGTTGTGCATTAATTGGCTGTTGATTGCTGGTGTTGACTTCTTGATGTGTAGTGCCTCGCAAACGTCAAGCCGCCTGCTATCGCTGTATCTATCGATGATTTCTGTGTTGTTTACTAGGATTTCTCTGGCTATGGTTTGGTTGTGGGAAGAGATTATATGTTCCTTAATGGAGCCCTGTTGATTATGCATCGTTAAACGCCTGGAAAGAGATGTTGTTGTCTTGCCTATATACTGTTTTTTTTGAGGCTTACAGTCCCCAAGAGGGCATTTGAAGGCATAGACGACGTTGGTCTCTTTTGAAGCGTTCTGCTTTGTGTCTGGAGAGTTTCTCGTGAGTAGGCTGGCCGTTTTTCTGGTTTTATAGTAAATCGTCAGTTGTATCTTCTGATTTTTGTCTGTAGGGATAACGTTTCTACTGACAATATGTTTCAGGACCCTTTCCTCCGTTTTATGGGCTGTGGAAAAGAAGTTCCTGTAAAATAGTCTAATAGGGGGTATAGGTGTTGTGTTAGTTGTCTCTTCAGAGGTTGCATGGTGTTTCACTTTCCTTCTTATGATGTCTTCCACGAAACCATTGGAGAAGCCGTTGTTGACTAGGACCTGCCTTACCCTACAGAGTTCTTCGTCGACTTGCTTCCATTCTGAGATGTGGCTGAGGGCACGGTCGACATATGCGTTAACAACACTCCTCTTGTACCTGTCCGGGCAGTCACTGTTGGCATTCTGGCACATTCCTATGTTTGTTTCCTTAGTGTAGACTGCAGTGTGGAAAACTCCACTCCTTTCCATGACTGTTACATCTAGAAAGGGCAGCTTCCCATCCTTCTCCATCTCGTAATTAAAACGCAACACAGAATTCTGCTCAAATGCCTCCTTCAGCTCCTGCAGATGTCTGACATCAGGTACCTGTGTAAAAATGTCGTCAACATACCTGCAGTATATGGCCGGTTTCAAGTTCATGTCGACTAAGACTTTTCGCTCAATGGTACCCGTGTAGAAGTTTGCAAACAGGACACCTAGGGGAGAACCCATGGCGACCCCATCTACTTGCTTATACATGTGTCTATCCGGGCTCAAGAAGGGTGCCTCTTTAGTACAAGCTTGGAGTTGTTCCCTCAGACTGTTTTCTGGTATGTCAAGAGGAGTACAGGCCGGATCACGGAACACTCTGTCGACTATCATCCCGATTGTTTCATCCACAGGTACGTTGGTAAACAGAGATTCTACGTCCAACGAGGCTCTTATCCCTGTTGCCCGTGTTCCCCGCAGCAAGTCAACAAATTCCTTTGGAGACTTCAGGCTGAATGCGCAAGGGACATAAGGAGTCAGCAAGCCGTTGAGTCGTTTTGCCAGTCTGTACGTGGGTGTGGGTATCTGGCTGACGATTGGTAATCAATCAGTATATGAGTGGGATTGGGTGTTTATAGATAGGAGCTGCCTCGTATGGGTCAATAGGCCATCTGCAGTTACCTTTGTTCTTATGTTCTTATATAGAGGGTACCACCTCTGGTTGAGTTTGTAGGAACCCAACACTTATAGAGTTGAGGGTTCCATATATATTTATATATATATATATATATATATATAATATATATATATAAATATATATATATATATATATATATATATATATATTATATATATATATATATATATATATATATATATATATATATATTATTAAATATGACCGAAAAAGTAAGATTAATAATTCTAACACGAATTTTCTCAATCTTTCGTACATTACGCTTCACTGTTGGAGGTAAATCAAAAATTAATTCTCCAAAATTCATTTTTATTTCTAGTCTGACGCGACACGGGCGCGTTTCGTAAAACTTATTACATTTTCAAAGACTTTAGTTCACAAATACACAACTGAATAGAACTTACGTATCTCCGATTTTATATCTACATTTGAGTGAGGTGGAAGGGTGATGTGGCATTAACACAAGACAGAACAAGAGGGGATATTAATAGGGTATTAAAAGTATCAACACAAGACAGAACACGAAACAATGGGTATTGAATAGAAGTGTTTGTAGAAAGCCTATTGGTCCATATTTCTTGATGCTTCTATATTGGAGCGGAGTCTAGAGGTGGGTAGAATATAGTTGTGCAATAATTGGCTGTTGATTGCTGGTGTTGACTTCTTGATGTGTAGTGCCTCGCAAACGTCAAGCCGCCTGCTATCGCTGTATCTATCGATGATTTCTGTGTTGTTTACTAGGATTTCTCTGGCTATGGTTTGGTTGTGGGAAGAGATTATATGTTCCTTAATGGAGCCCTGTTGCTTATGCATCGTTAAACGCCTGGAAAGAGATGTTGTTGTCTTGCCTATATACTGGGTTTTTTGGAGCTTACAGTCCCCAAGAGGGCATTTAAAGGCATAGACGACGTTAGTCTCTTTTAAAGTGTTCTGTTTTGTGTCTGGAGAGTTTCTCATGAGTAGGCTGGCCGTTTTTCTGGTTTTATAGTAAATCGTCAGTTGTATCCTCTGATTTTTGTCTGTAGGGATAACGTTTCTATTAACAATATCTTTCAGGACCCTTTCCTCTGTTTTATGATCTGTGGAAAAGAAGTTCCTGTAAAATAGTCTAATAGGGTGTATAGGTGTTGTGTTAGTTGTCTCTTCAGAGGTTGCATGGCTTTTCACTTTCCTTCTTATGATGTCTTCGAAAAAAACATTGGAGAAACCGTTATTGACTAGTACCTGCCTTACCCTGCAGAGTTCTTCGTCGACTTGCTTCCATTCTGAGCTGTGGCTGAGAGCACGGTTGACATATGCGTTAACAACACTCCTCTTGTACCTGTCTAGGCAGTCGCTGTTGGCATTTAGGCACATTCCTATGTTCGTTTCCTTAGTGTAGACTGCAGTGTGGAAACCTCCGCCCTTTTCCATGACTGTTACATCTAGAAAGGGCAGCTTCCCATCCTTTTCCATCTCGTAAGTGAAACGCAGCACGGAACTCTGCTCAAATGCCTCCTTCAGCTCCTGCAGATGTCTGACATCAGGTACCTGTGTAAAAATGTCGTCAACATACCTGCAGTATATGACCGGTTTCAAGTTCATGTCGACTAAGACTTTTTGCTCGATGGTACCCATGTAGAAGTTTGCAAACAGGACACCTAGGGGAGAACCCATGGCGACCCCATCTACTTGCTTATCCGGGCTCAAGAAGGGTGCCTCTTTAGTACAAGCTTGGAGTAGTTTCATCAGAATATTTTCTGGTATGTCAAGAGGAGTACAGGCTGGATCACGATACACTCTGTCGGCTATCATTCCGATTGTCTCGTCCACAGGTACGTTGGTAAACAGCGATTCTACGTCCAACGAGGCTCTTATCCCTGTGGCCCGTGTGCCCCGCAGTAAGTCAACAAATTCCTTTGGAGACTTCAGGCTGAAGGCGCAAGGAACATAAGGAGTCAGCAGGCCATTGAGTCGCTTCGCCAGTCTGTACGTGGGTGTGGGTATCTGGCTAATGATTGGCCGAAGTGGGTTTCCAGGCTTGTGTGTCTTGACATTTCCATACGCATATCCAGGTTTATATTCCCCAATGATCTTTGGCAGGTGGAGTCCGGATTTCTTGGCGTTCACAGTTTCGATCAGTTTGTTGACCTTTGCTTTTAATTCAGCTGTAGTGTCCTTCATTACCCTTTGGAACTTAGTTTGGTCAGAGAGTATGATGTTCATTTTCGCCAGATATTCGTCTTTTTTAAGAATGACATATATTGGCGACTTGTCACCTTTCCTGACAACTATCTCCTTGTTCTCACGAAGGCTTTTAGCTGCCGCTTTAAGCTCGGGGGACAGTATGGTGCTTCTGTAATTGCCTCGATTCTTTCCTCCTTCTGCAATAAGTTCTGCTTGTAAGGTATCTTTGGTAGTGACCTTTTTTTGTGTCTCGAGGTCGAATATGTCGTCCAACAGAATGTCCAACTCTACTTTCCGGGCCATCTCACTCGGTCTGGACATAACATGACAGTTTATGCCCAGATTTAGGAGAGTTACTTGGTCCTCAGTGAGGTTAATTCCTGCAAGGTTCAGGAAGCCATCTCTAGGTCGTGGAATTGCCATAGGTCCTCCATATAATGTTGTTAGTTTCTTGATAATCCTTGTTTCAGTGCTGAGGTGATGTTGGTCTGTGAGGATGTCGAGGTGTTGTTCAATGCGGGTACGGATACTTTCGTCGATGTTGCTATTTCTCCACTCGTTTGTAGCATGAAGAAGTTGCGTTTTGTTGTCTTTGATTTCATTCTCTGCCTTGTATATCTGATCACGAATCAGATCCTGGCGATATTTTATCGTGAAGGCTTGATTCCTTGCTGCTGGGTCGTGCACTTTAATATTAGTATATTTTGGTAGCAGTCTTTCCTGTAGACATATATTATTAAATATGACCGAAAAAGTAAGATTAATAATTCTAACACGAATTTTCTCAATCTTTCGTACATTTCTTTTCACTGTTGGAGGTAAATCAAAAATCAATTCTCCAAAATTCATTTTTATTTCTAGTCTGACGCGACACGAGCGCAACAACGGCTTCTCCAATGGTTTCGTGGAAGACATCATAAGAAGGAAAGTGAAACACCATGCAACCTCTGAAGAGACAACTAACACAACACCTATACCCCCTATTAGACTATTTTACAGGAACTTCTTTTCCACAGCCCATAAAACGGAGGAAAGGGTCCTGAAACATATTGTCAGTAAAAACGTTATCCCTACAGACAAAAATCAAAAGATACAACTGACGATTTACTATAAAACCAGAAAAACGGCCAGCCTACTCACGAGAAACTCTCCAGACACAAAGCAGAACGCTTTAAAAGAGACCAACGTCGTCTATGCCTTTAAATGCCCTCTTGGGGACTGTAAGCTCCAAAAATCCCAGTATATAGGCAAGACAACAACATCTCTTTCTAGGCGTTTAACGATGCATAAGCAACAGGGCTCCATTAAGGAACATATAATCTCTTCCCACAACCAAACCATAGCCAGAGAAATCCTAGTAAACAACACAGAAATCATCGATAGATACAGCGATAGCAGGCGGCTTGACGTTTGCGAGGCACTACACATCAAGAAGTCAACAC
>NC_091229.1:9564868-9712368 GCF_040958095.1 Procambarus clarkii
ACAGGTTGCTTTGGATGTGGATTGCATGCCCAAGATACAGCAAGCATTTCCTCTCTGGAACACAACACTGAGGCGCTGGAACCAGAAACTGGCCCCTCTTGAGTCTCTAGTTTGCCTAATGAGTATCTCACCCACCTTTTTTAGGAATTTAAGTGCATATTTACCACAGGCTCTCCAGATCTTAGAGCCTATCTGCATGAATCTGTAACAACGTTCTAGGTCCCTGTACTTGTTAGTTTTCTGGGTCTCCCTGAAGGTGGCCGCCTAGCCTCCCTCAGCTATACTTTGAGGTGTATAAGTATCAGCCAATGTAAACGCACACATATAATTCCACACGTCCTGTCTACCATCCCTCCATGGATGCAGAGTGACTCCATCTGGGCATTTGTGACTGTTGTCAGGTCTGCACAATTGAGTTTCCCTTTACCTCTGGTGCAAGACCTGGCTGTTGTCAGGTCTGCACAACTGAGGTTACCTGGGTGATGGACACCCAGCTGTTGCAGTCCCTGTGGTGCAGTGGTTAGTCCTTTGTTACAAACCTGATGTGGGAAAAACCTGCCAGGATTGATATGAGAGGAGACTACTAGGGACTTGTACTGTACTAAATTAAAAATTACTGTCTGCAAATTAATTCATCTAAAGTCTCTAGCTAAGGTAGTAAATCCTAGCTCTTCTTTTCCTAATGACAGATTGTGGGCTGTAAGGGGCAGGTGGGGGTGAATGAATTAGTTGATTGAAGTTCCAGTCCACCTGCAGACAAGTATCTCACATTAACTTGTATTTTTTTTATCCAAGGATAAGATTTTAATAAATTCAGTTCTGTGACTGATCATTGGTTCTGTCTAAAGCAGGGATTTAAACATATACATAGTTCAGCCTAGCACCATAACTATCAACAGCCAATATTCATTTACTATAAACAACAATTTAAATTGTAGAAGTATGATAAAGGACCTTAAATATGGTCTAAGTACTATTAACTAAGCTCTAAAGATTATATTCAATTAGATAAACTTATATGATAAATTAAAGAAAACTAAGTAAGCAATTGTTAACTTAATTTATATGTTCATGTGTATATATATATATAGATATATTCAATTTATATGAAGAGATTCAGTCAACACGATTGAAGCTTTTCCCACACAAGGGACACTCATGAGATTTTGTTTACCTCGCGAGCGTCTTTATGCTTGGAAGAAGATTCAACTGCTGCACTACAATATTAATAAACTTACTGAAATATGAGGCGTTGCCTCACTCTATAACCGACAGACAGACTTATTTGACATATTAAAGTTATACAAGCATACAATTGGCCAATTAGTACACTTAACAACATTCAATATACTTCTCTGAATGCCGGGTGCCTGTCTGACAAGTGTGCCAGACTGGATAACTCTCTTATTGAGTTTAGGCACGATATTTTATATCACACCTTTGCTGTAGATAGTTCTGGTAGCATTGCTATGTGATTGTCCTTACTTGTGTTTGCAGATGGATGATTGGTGATGATGGTGGAGGTGGAGACAGTGTCACTTTATGTGCTCCACCACTACACTTATATAGAAAGTTCTAGGAATTTTTCCTTCTAGATATATTGTCCAGGTACTCCCCTCAGTTCTAGAGAGTAATCACTAGTGATAAAGATAATTCGATAAGGTGTCTTAAGTCGATAAATGTTCGCTAAGCACTGTGACACATGTTCACTGTTTGTAAACACACGTGTTCTGGTCGAGGTGTGGTAGGGGCTTCTCTCCCAGCCATCCCCCCTCCCCCCCTCTCATGCTCCCTGAGCAAGGTAGCCTTCAACTGATTGATTATTTTTACTGTCTAGACATATGTTACGGACCCGAGCCCAGCGTCCGAGCACGGAGCAGTGACGACTGCGCCATCTGTGGGTCAGCTCCCGAAACCCCCTCCAAATGGATGACGCCATCTAGTGAGGACGAGATATACTGGCCACAAGGGCTAGTTTCCCGTCCTGATCAGCTCATAACACAGCCGCTGCTGACCTCTGGTGAGGTGACGCTTAGACAGCAACGCCATCTATGGAGTGGATAGGTGGGCGTTTGTGTCTAAGCCAGTAAGTGAGGTGCCCTAGAGTGTAACCGGTACTGATGACGTGTCTGATTACAGAGTCGACCTGGGACTGCTGTAATAAACGTTGGATCAGTCTACCCAAGGCAGCCGTAGAGTCTCCAAGTATTAGCTGCAGAAGTTGAGTCACCCCCCCGGATGAACACTGTTGTGTTAGTCTGCCTGTGACGTGGCAGTTGAGGAATTGTCGTACCCAGGGCTGACTCGTGGAGAAGAATAGCCACTGGGGTGTTATGGTGAGGAGAGTGATCTGTGGAATCACACGAGGCTCCTGCCTAGGGCTCGCAACCCTAGCATCGGTCGTGGAGTTGCCTACGCAGCGTTGCTGATTGGAACCTGCCAGCTACAGGCTGGATTTGTGGTTGACGGCCTTCACGACGGTGTACCCAGTGGGACTGTGATTTGGCTGGCCTGTGGCCGGGGTAGACTCGCTGGGAGAATCTAAGGATTCGTCTAGAGGCCACCAGAAGAGAACCGGAGCTAAGCATCGTTGAGAACACTAAGAACCGTGGAACACTCCGCGTCTTCAGAGGAAGACCAGATTGTATATTATAGTGTTTATACCCCCCCCCTGTGACCTTTTATATATCTATTTATGGTGATGGTAATTATATATTAAGTTTATTTAATTTGTATCCCTTCCCCTTTAATTTACTTGCGTTACGGATCACATCCCTTGAAAGTCACTACTAGCTTGGGGCCGGATACCCAAACTCTACTAACATCAGAGAAAGAACCCAGTTGCGACCCTAGAGGGCCGTAACATAATTGGCATCCCCAGCGGGATCCGACCCCTTGTCAAGTATGTTTGACAGGGGTGGTGAAGTAGCATAATCCCTGTAAATAATTCCCCCTGTGTGTGACTATTAGGACATTATACGTCCTGTGCGGTGCTCGGAGTGATTCAGTGCAATGTTGTAGAGTGCGGTGCTCGCTCTGATTAAGTACAACATTGTATAGCAAAGTGCTCGCTGTGATTAAGTGCAATATTGTGTAGTGCGGTGCCCCGCCTCTCACGTGCAATATTGGCAAGTGAGGCGCTAGGTGCGATAAAGTGCAATATTGACGTAGAACAGTGCTCGGTGCGTTAAGTGCTAACGAAAGCGGTGTGTTAAGTGCTAGTGTTCCATCTCGGTGACAATGGCAGAAAAAGCGACCATCGACGATCTGGACGATGTTCAGGCTTTTCTGAACAGGGAGGACTGTCTTGCCAGATTGAAATATCTGGGCAAACAGGAACTCGTACTGGTGAGTGCCTACCTGGAGATCAAGATACGTGCCAGTGATTCCCGTGTGGAGATCTTGTCCAAGGTTCACTGGCATTTGAAGGCCGAGGAGAAACGAGAAAGTGAGGCACAAGGTTCAAAAGAAAGTGAGGAAGTAGCTTCCACTGAAAAGAAAGATAAGGGCAGTGACATTGACAGTGATGCAGGTGAGCTGAATATTAGCTTACTTACAGTAAAAATGCGTACCTTGGAAATAAATCGTGAGATAGAATGGAAGAAATTAGAAATGGAAAGAGAGAGACAAGAAAAAGAATTAGAGATGAGGCGTTTAGAATTAGAACGAGAAAGAGAAAGAGAAGAACGAGAAAGAGAAAGAGAAGAAAGAAGAGAAGAGCGAGAGAGAGAAGAAAAAGAAAGAGAGAGACAACATGAGCTAGAAGTATTGCGGTTAGGCGGTGGGAGGCAAAGAATGGAAACAAGTGGTTTCGATCCGGTAAGGAACATCAAAATGGTCTCGAAGTTCAACGAGAAGGAAGTTTCGAAGTTCTTCGCAGCCTTCGAGAAAGTCGCAGCCTCTTTGGAGTGGCCAAAGGAGAATTGGGCCATCATGATACAGTCTGTCTTGACTGGGAAGGCCCAAATCGCCTACTCCACGTTGTCCCTTGATGACTCTGGCGATTACGATAAGGTGAAGAAAGTGGTGCTCATGGCGTACCAATTGGTACCTGAGGCTTACAGGCAGAAGTTCAGAAACCTGAAGAAGACCTCGGAGCACACTTTCACCGAATTCGCGACCATCAAGGAGCGGCTTTTCCAAGAATGGTGTGCCTCTCGGAAGGTGGAAACCAAAGAAGACCTCGAGCAGCTCATACTGTTAGAGGACTTCAAAGACTGTCTGTCTGGAGACCTGAAGACATACTTAGAAGAGCAGCAGGTAGAGACCTTACGTGCGGCAGCCACCATGGTTGAAGAGTACATCTTAACGCATAGGCCTTCTGCTAAGTACGTCCCGAGGAATTATCCACGCCGGTTTGACAAACCTCATCAGGAAGAGGAGAGACCCGTCCCACGAAGCGCTGAGAAGACGCCCCCAAGTAGCCCTCGAAGGACTAGTCCTAACAGTCCGAAACACCGGAGTCCGAGGAGGAATATGGTGTGTTGGACTTGTGGGCAGAAAGGGCATGTAGCTGCTATGTGTCGAGGCAGAAGAGGTAGCGGCCCACGTAGGGAGGTGATGCTGATGAGCTGCGTAACACTACCAGCAGGAAGCCAGTCTACGACTACGCAGGAAGAACCAAGATTGTTTTCCCCTCACACTTCAAGCGGGTATGTAACGAGTGATCATACTGGTAGATCAGTTGTAGTGCTCAGAGATAGTGGAGCAGCCCAGTCCCTGATCGTGAAAAACTCGTTACCCGAGGGAGTGAGTGTGGATGGGAGACAAAAGGTTGTCCTGGTTGGGTTTCCTAGGACGCAGTACATCGCCCCCTTAGTGCCGATACATCTCGACTCGCCTTACTTCAGCGGCACATGTGCGTTGGCAGTAGTCAATACCCTCCCTATAGCTGGGATTGACTTATTACTAGCCAACGACTTGGTGACAGATTGGAGCAACAATCTTCCCAAGGTCGCGGACGAGTCAGCCGGAACAGCAAGGTCTGAGGTAATAGCAGACAGTGGTAATGTCCAGGTACAGTCAGACCCGGAATCAGGTAACATGTTTATTTTGTCCTCTACCCGACAGATCGAGAGCATCCTAGCAGAGTCTCCTGATTCTTCTCCCGACGAGGAACATGCGGTTAAGGTAGCAGAAGCAACTGAGCAAGAGGAGAGGTCTCGTGTGCAAGCACCTACGGATACCCCAGAGTCTGGAGCGAAGGCAGATGAGTACTTGCGGTATGGCAAGATACAGCATTCATTGAACCGGCCAGAGATTCCCCAGACGTCGGAGGTATGTGAGGTATGTACGAAAGTTCTAGTGCCCTCTTCGGTCCAAACCAGGCTAATGAATATAGCCGGTTATGGACATTACAGGCTCAGGAAGCTTATCCCTCAGTTGGCCCCATGTCTCTTAGCTGTATTTTGTTTTATTCTCGTGTGTGTTCTCAGTAAGGACCGGTGGACGACCTGACAGATGATGGCTCCCTTGAACATCGTGAAAAGACCCCAGGGATTGGAGACGTGCACTGTGAGTAGTGCAGTCGAAGAAGGGACCTGGAAGGTGATGGTAGATACGGGAGGTATGAGATGTGACATTAAGAGTGACTGTTTCCGACAGGTTGACACCCCCCGCGTGATTGCTGAGCCTGGATTCAGCGTTATGCGGAACGTTGGTCGACCTGACGGTGGCAGAGCAGACACCATCTGCGGGGTACAAGCAGCTCTGTTGGAACTAGGTGTGGGCCTAGTAGGCGAGTGTGCAGTAAGTACTGACTTGCCCACTGCCGCTGTCACTCTAAATTATCAGACCCCTGTATTCCAGGTTCCCGTCTCCCTGAAGGACTACCGGACTGGTACCAGAAATGCCGTCTGTGACCAGCCATCATCGGTGCCACGACACAGGGAAGTGTCGAGTCGCCCCAGATCGTGTCTACACCAATCCTTACTCGGGACACGTGAGATTATGCCCCTGCTTGACATCGCAGTGGAGGTGTGGAAGATTACATCAGGCAGATCATCGTCTTCCATCTGCAAGTTTCCTTCATGCCAGAGTTGCCCAGTGGGACAGTTCTGTGGACAGGACATCCTCGCCATTCCAGTTCTTAGTGTACGTGAGATTGTGTGGAGTTGTATCCACGTACTAATTTGGTTTGTGTTTTTCTTTATAGAACCCTAAACCAAATTCTTTTTGGTGGGGAGGTGTTACGGACCCGAGCCCAGCGTCCGAGCACGGAGCAGTGACGACCGCGCCATCTGTGGGTCAGCTCCCGAAACCCCCTCCAAATGGACGACGCCATCTAGTGAGGATGAGATATACTGGCCACAAGGGCTGGCGTGCATAATACACCCTAACATAACTACCCAGGAGCTTCACTGAGGACGGAATATCCACCATCAGCCTCATTCCCAGGGTGTGAATGTTTGACTGCAAAGCCTTAAGCGTACCCGAGGAGAGCAGGTGCAGCCGCACACTGACAACAGCTCTAAACTGACCGAAATAACGCTACAGAAGCCCCTCTGGGATTTCCAAGGGCGCCCCACGCACCCTAACATCTGTGATGGCACCACTGCGATCAGAGACAGTCACAGTGTAACGACGCAAAAACGCCGGGTACACCTCCTCCATCGTAAACTTGACAACCACCCTACGGGCAGTCACCAGTTCAATGCCATAAACGTCCACCACAGGGACCCGCAGCATTTCACACAGCACGAGCCCCACCTCAGAATAGCCAGCTTGATCAGAAAACTCGAGGCCTACAAACTGGGCACGCACAACTGGGGGGAAGGGGGCCCCCCTCCATGGCGCCGACACGCCAAACAGCACCCTCCCTCTTGCAACTCCAGGTAACAACTGGCAGGGCAGGCGAGCACGTCTGGACCCCCTAGTGGCCAACGAGGCAATCCAGCATGGCACATTGACTGTGTTAAACGACCAGCAGTTTACTGTCTGACGCCTGATGGCGCCCACCCGGGAGGAAAGTTGCCAGGTACTGCTGCAGGTTCTACTACCTGGGCAGAGCCATCTGGGTGTTGTGTTCATAGCAGCTGGCTACCAAATATTTTACCATCTGCCAAACACAAAGTTCACCAGGGGGCCAGGAACCTGCCAACGGGGGGTGTCAACACGCCAAGTGCTGGGAACCTGCCACACAGGGGTGTCAGTAGCACACTTGCCTTTTCCTTCACACCACCCACCATGAAGAGCAGTTGCCAAGTGCTGCCAACAGTTCCACTCGCCGTTCAGAGGCGTCTAGATGTGAGGTTCGCTCAAGCTGGCTACCAAATGCACCCCCTGTTAATTACAAAATCCACAAGGGGACCAGTGGCAGACCAAAGATTCCTCCCATCACTCCAGCTCCCCCCACACGCACCAGGTGCTGTATCTTCTGCGAACGGTGGGTCTGCCCCTGATGTAGAATGACCATGCCCCAATTCTTCCAGTGGTGGTCACGCCCCCTGATGTAGAATGGTCACTTCACGGGTCTGGCACAATGTCACCTACTGTGGGGGGAGGGGACCACCCACAGCTGGACCCCACAGTCAACTGAAAGTGGGGGATAAGGAACAGGATCAAGATGAGGTGGATCGCAACCTCGGCCTCCCTATCAACTCTCGCTTGGGTCGCTCAACTGTTCAAGCAGCGGCTGCCCTTTGTAAACTGTGGCAGGAATACCAGTAGCAGTCACAGCAGGAGACGAAGCGGCTGCAAGAGCAGCGCCAACATGAGAAAAAATCCACCAGCGACATTGAAGAGCTGCTCACGTGCATGAAGAGATTTGTAAGCAAGGACTGCCAACACTCCCTACCCCCCCCCCCTACCCCTCCCTCCAACCTCTTTCCATCCCTGAACCCTCAAAACATGTATTCCCTTGCCAGTTAGGTAAAAATTCTAGTGATCTTGAATCCTTGTGTAGAGGAACCCTTCTATGCAAGTTAAATGCCAAAGCTGTGCTTAGCTATATAGGTAACGACTCTAAGATAAAAAAGACTGACAATGTGTATTGGACAATTGGAGGGAAATGTGTGACATTGGTAATATGCTCAGAAATGTTCCTAGACTTATATCGTAGTGAAATCGATAATATATATTATGTGGACTAATAATGTCAAATCTATATAATGCTTACTTTAAATGCACAAATAACTAAGTTATCCATCCTTAGCTGCAACATTGCACCCATCAAAAAAAAAGACTCTGATTTACACCACAAAGTAACAACTGAACACTTCGATATTGAATGTCTCCAGGAGTGCAGTGTTCCCACAATTTGTCTCTTACAACCTCAGATCCAGTAACTCTTGCATTCTATATATCAAACAATCTCTACCCCATCAACTTCTTCCAAGAAAGCAAACTGAGGGTCAACAACATCACAGAGTGGCAGGAACTATGTAGGCAACTCTATCCTCAATGTATTTAATCTATATTATCCACAAGGAAAGTTAAATTATATTGATCTTCCAGCCTGTGCTCAAGCAGAGCCCACAATCATTCTTGGTGAATACAATGCTTGACACAAGGATATTGGTGGCTTTTGCTTCAGTAACGGGAATGGAATCAACTGATGTCGCTACTAGTCACGAAGATTTGCAGATTGTGCACGACCTTGAACCCACGCATATATGTGGAGGCATTCATGACCTCTGTGTTGGTTTCAACGTCTCTCACATCTTGTGAACATCATCAATTGTAACAGATTTGTTGTCAGATCATCATCCTAATTTGACTACTCTATGTATCGGAAATACCATCTTGCCCGGTGGGACCTTTAAACGCAAACGGATCAGTGTTCCTATTACTTGACGTGAAGATTTTGTTGCTCGTGTCAGAATGGTACAGCACTTATGATCCCTCCGTAATCCAGACATTTAACGACAATCTAGTAGAGAACATTCAGATGTTCGTTGTCCCTTTTGGTGAGCCCTCCGCACCATCCAATGGTCAGAACGATATGAAAAGTAATAAATACCATGCCAATTACAATGACCCCCAAACTATGTACTTTAAAACGCACTGCCAGATGAGTTAGACTTGCATATAAAACCCGTATGCCAGCAATGCTCGAGCTCTTTCAGAAAGCCCTAGCCAAGGCAAGAGAGCGCATAACAGAGCTCAGGCAAGATAACTGGGAAACTTTTGTTAACAGTCTCCACTTTCACACACCCCTCAGCCAGGCATGGAAGTATATTTACAAGAATTAAAGGCGTTAAGATCGGCTAAGTGTCACACCCTCACCCTCTACACAGAGCAAACGAGTTAGTCGATGCTTGGGCAATCACCTCTAGCTTCGATAATCTTCCACCAGATACACAATTCAGATTAAATGCTGGTTACGGAGATCTCGTTGACTTCATGCTCCACAAGGAAGATGAATACAACGTGCCATTTACTGAGTTTGAGTTATTTTCAACCCTAATAACATCACATTCAATTCAGAAATAACATCACATGAGACCAGAAGACATGCCAGGATGTGCAGAATACCCCCGTTGAAAGGGCAGAGGTGCAACAGGTACTCTGAGAGAGAACTCTATCAACATCAGTGGCCCGAGACTGTTCAACACGCTTCCGCTACACATAAGGGGCATAACTGGCAATCCCCTCACAGTGTTCAAGAGAGAACTGGATAAGCACCTCCAAAGGATACCTGATCAACTAGGCTGTGACTCATACGTCAGGCTGCGAGCAGCCGCGTCCAACAGCCTGGTTGATCAGTCCAGCAACCAGGAGGCCTAGTCGACGACCGGGCCGCGGGGACGCTAAGCCCCGGAAGCACCTCAAGGTAACCTCAAGGCTAAACAAAGGTAAAGCCACATCCCCCAGTGACGATGGTATTGTCGGAAATTCCGACATCAGTTACTAACCCCTGACATACCTAGTTAAATTGTTATGTAAGGTATTTACTAATAATACCAACAGTATTAAATTTATCAAAGAGAAGTGTACCATATAATTCCCACGCAACCACGGGAAAAGTGTTGCATCAACCAAGTGGGAGAGTTTCTTAATATTTCTCCCAATAAATATAATGTTTCAAGTCATTGAGTTAAAATACGAAGAAAAGTATTTATCAAGACTGGATATAACAATAAATTAAAATTAAATAAGCTTCTTCCTCCTATAACTGATAAGTAAATCTGAGCAACTGGACACGTCCAGAATGTATCAGCACTAACGATGCACTTATATGTATGATTAACTTGATAAATGCAGCTCTTGATAAAAAATGAGTTCCCTATTGGGTTATTTGTTGACCTACATAAGGGGTTTGACACTGTCAAACACCAAAACCTTCTTCTTAAATTACATCATTAAGGAGTCAGAGGTCACTCTTTCCAATACCTTCAGTCTAACCTTAATGACAGGCTCCAGCATGTTTCTGTGAATGATTCCATTTCTCCCACCCTACCCAGCAACATTGGTGTTCCACAAGGCAGCATACTTGACCCTCTCTTGTTTCTCATCTACATTAATGACCATCCAATTGCTTCTCAACACCTCAACTAAATTTTATTTGCTGATGACACAACCTTCATTTTCTCCAGTCCTAACCCTCTTACTCTGAATGATTCAGTGAATACTGAACCTAATAAACTCCATCTTTTGCTAACTGCTAACAAACTCACCCATAACATTGACAAAACCAATATTTTGTTTGGTGATAAATCCTCAGATCAAATTAATCTAAGAATAAACAATATCCAGATTAGTAACAAAGTAGATGGTAAATTCTTTGGTGTCCTCATCAATAAGAAGCTGAAGTTCCAGGGTCACTCTTAAAATATAGCAAGAAAAGTTTATAAAACTGTTGGCATTACTTCCAAGATCAGATATGATGTACCTCGCCCGGCCCTGGTAAACGCTCTATTACTCTCTCATCTATCCTTATCTCAATTATGATATTTGTGCTTGGGGTTCTAGTACTCAAAATCATCTACGTCCTCTAATTACTCAACACAAATTTGCTATTAGAATAATACCAAGCTCTGGCCGCAGACAGCACATGGTACCCTGACTTAAATGTTTTAATGTGTTAGATATTAAGTCACTGCACATCTCTCAAGTTTACTCTATATATAATTAAAACCCTGAACTGTAATATCAATCCTGACCTTAAACACTTCCTATAAGGTTGTAACAGAACCCATGCGCACCACACTAGAAACAAATACCTATTTGATATTCCAAGAGTACGACTTAACCAAGTTAGAAATGCTCTACAAATCAAGGGACCCAGAATGTGGAGTGACTTTCCCAATCACGTCCATGACTGTATCTCTCGCAACCAGTTTCAGAGAAAAACTAAGTACTACCTAATAAACTCCATGTAACCTACCGTTCTCCCTAAATGTCAACCCATGTCTTGCTATTTTCAAATAATACTGTTTGTTGACCAATTTGTATAACTATTGATTTCTGCTATATTTTTTACCCTCCCTTTTTCAATTCAATTTATGCTTAGATCTCAATTTGCCTAAGTATTGTTTCCCACACCCTGTCTGAAACACTGTGCGTATTAGTGGCTTTAGGCATTGTATATACTAGCTCTTTCTAGAAATCCAAAATTATGTTTGTAGCTCATCATCTATTTATATACTTTTACCTGAATAAACATTTGATATGATTTGAATTCTCTCATAATAGGATAGTTTAATTATTTATATTAAATTTATTTAATTGATCTTTATTATTACTTCAAATAGTGGACTGTATTTTAATATTTAACCTTCTGGGTGTTTACCTGAACACAATTGGGGGTGTGGTTAAATGTATATAGCCTATACCACAATTGGTGCTTATAAATAAGCTATATACATTTACTGTTAATGTCACATAGTTTAAACCACATATGGTGGTAAAAATAAGCTACAGTATAATGTTAGTACTACACAATGTTATAATTATGTTAGTATAATTGTGAAATCTTAGCTGTTTTATGTAGTTAAGGCCTGTTTTGGCCATGTGAGAGAGCTGGTCCCTATAATTAGCACTTCCCGTTGATAGTTTAGGGGTCACTGTGGCAGTATCACGGTTTGCCGATTCCTACTCGGAGAAACTGCATGATCCGTGATAGATCAAGTTGATTTCCCGGTTGCAATTTTTATTCAAGTCGTAGCTCAATCGATTAAGGCGCGTCTGTGCTCCTCTCGGACGTAGGTTCGAACCCTTGTCACGTCTCTTGTAGATTTATTCATTTGATAATGATATCAATTGATAATGATATTAATGATATAATAATATAATTTTATAATAACGAGTTCTTCCTCCCACGCCAGGCGTGGGAGGGAGAACTCATCTAGACGCGTGAGCGCAGACCCGGTCGCATGTGAGCAGCTCAACTGAACATGTAGCCTTGCTCCACTGAGACATGGCTGCTCGGCCCATGGCGACCTCGCCCGTGGGCACGCCCTGGTTAGTCGTACACGGCTCGTCCGACTAAACCACAAGGCCTGCTCATACAAAGCGAGGCTGTTGCCGACAAGCGAAACCTTCCCACCACGTATGGCCGCCTGTCCGCCCAAGCGGCCGTCGGGCTGAACACGACTTCGCCCGGCTGGCCTGGGGACTACCCGACCAACACGTGGTCTGCTCAACCAAACGCCGCCCGTTCTGGCAAGTCCGATCACAGCCCTAGGTTCAGATGCAAGGGACGGCGTGGGAAAGGGAGGGCAACTAAGGGATGGCATGTACACCGGCGCTGCAAGCGCCCGGGCATGTATACTGACGCTGTGTACGCATCGTAAGCACAGTGGGAATGATCCTAAATAGGGCTGATGTCTGGTACCTCAGATGTGCTGGCACTGTATCCATGGGAAGCTGCAAATGTACTTTTTCTGAAGTACTTCTAAACTTCGGAGGTACTTGACGTCGTAGGCCATGTGGGTGATGAGGTGGTGGAGGTTACTTGTGGTGCAGGCAGCGACTGAAGGTGAATAGAGGTTGCAACCTCCGCTGCCCGCGTTTTCAGTATCCCGGCTTGTTGAATGCGCAGCTTGACACAACTTGTTAGTCATATGTTTTCTTCGCCCAGAAATTAGCGGTCCACCGTATTGCGTGCGTCCAGATTGATGAAAGAGATTCAGTCAGCATTCATATATAAAAAGGTACACCATGGCATCATGATAAATGCCATGTCATGATGCCATGGTGTACAATCGGGATGTGCAAAATAATCGTAACAATTACGAAAATAGACTCAGTTTTGAGACTATTTTGGACTCAACATATAAAACGGTCAACTTTGAGGCTTCACCGTGATGTGTCTCCCGACTAAGGCAATTGTGCAGTCATCCTGATGGTGGAAATCTTCAACACGAGCTGCACCTATCAGAATATTCCATACAGATGAAAGACGTTTTGAATGTGGCGTGTGTGGCACAAGATTTCGATATTGTGGACCCATAATATAGCACATCTTAGAGCATTTAGATATTAAATTCCACAAGCGTCCATAGTGATTGAAGATATTCAGTCTGCTTGCAGATATACCTGAGTTTACCTGAGAGCCACTAACACCAGTGGTCGCGATGAGGACAGGTAGCCGACGGTTTGAAGAAGGTCACCCATTTGTCTTGATGATCTTTTCCATCTGTACTTTAAATGTTAACTGAGTTTCGGCATTTATTGCTTCCGCGGGTAGGCGGTTCCATGGGTATATAACCGTTTGGGTGAAAAAGGCTCTCCTGTTATCAGTCCTATATCTTGGATTGTTGAGCTTGAAACCGTTACTCCCTGTTTGTGTTACATCTGACCATTTGGATAAATGTTCCGGATCAACATCCTCCAAGTTGTTCAATATTTTAAAAGTTTCAATGAGATCCGCCATGTCATACCTGGTTTGCAGTGTTGTTAGCCCTGTGGCCCTCAACCGTTCCTCGTACATAAGTTCACTTAACTCTGGAATGATTTTTGTGTTGCATTTTTTTCCAGAGCAACGTTGTTATTTTGAAGATGAGATTTCCTCCCTTGCATTTAGTAATCAAAATGGCAGCACACCAGAGATTTATACAATTTATATGCACATATGCTAATTAACTTTACTGGTCTATATAATAATAATAATAATAATAATAATAATAATAATAATGAAAATAAAAATAATAATAATAATAATAATAATAATAATAATAATGAAAATAATAATAATAATAATAATAATAATAATGAAAATAATAATAATAATAATAATAATAATAATAATAATTATAATAATAATAATAATAATAATAATAATAATATTTGCAAGAAGGTATAATGGCCTAGTGAGATTATATAAGATGGGTATTTTCACATTCATGCAAAGCCTCTAAAATGCATCTAAATCTAAAATATCAGATAAGATGAAAGGGTACATTGTAGCAAGATATTTATATCAACAAATAACTACAACATAAGTTTACAACGGTAATTACACTGGTAAGGATATATGTCTCAAGAACTAATATTAGGGAAGTGGGTAGTATAAGATACAGTGCGAGTTTGAAGCAAAAGCTAGGAAACTATGAGGATGAAATTAGTTACTTTTTGGTTTTGCTTTTGAACTGGAATATTTTAAAATAATCAGGGAGTGAGTTCCAAAGAATGGGCCGTTTTATTTGCATTGAGTGTTTTCACAGATTTAGTCTCATTCTGGGGATATCTAAGATATATTTATTTCTGGTGTGGGACTCATGTCTACTTCATATCTATTACATCTACCAAGAAAAAGTTTCAGATCAAGATTAGCATTTAGGAACAAGGTTTTGTACATGTACATAGCACATAAGAATGTGTGGAGTGAGTGTATGTGAGAAGATAAGGTATGTCACTCCACACATGAGAATGTGTGGAGTGACAAGATAAGGGACTTGAATAGAGTGGTTGTGTGTTGTCTGATGACAGAGTTTGATATAGTTCTGATAGCAGATTTTTGTTGAGTGATGATTGGCTTCAGATAATGTGCAGTGGTTGAACACCATGCACAGATACCGTTTGTTAGATAAGAATAGATTACTGCGCAGTATCATGAGTTGAGAGCAGAGTGGGGGAACATAATATCTGTTTTGAGAAAGTATACCGACCGTTTTTGAGACTTTTTTGTCTGTGTGTTGTATGTTGGTGCTGAAGTTCAATCCCTTGTCAATTTATAGGCCAAGGAACTTCCCCTCATTTTAATTGGTAATGTTAACATTGTCTATCTGAAGTTGTGGGGGGTTTGGGTCAGAATAGACAAAGATAGTGTCGTCTGCAAATAGTATAGGTTTAAAAATGTTAGAAACATTCGGCTAATCATTGATGTATATAAGAAATAGGAGACGTCCCAAGATGCTGCCCTGTGGAACTCCTACTGTCAGGGTAGGAGTTCCTGACTCCTGGAGTCAGGTAAAGTGGGGGTCGTAATGGTTTTAATGACTACATATTGGTGTCTATCACTGAGATAGGAACGAATATAGTCCAAAGTAAGGCCTCGGATACCATAGCGGTGAAGTTTAAGTAAGATTTTATGTTATGGTTTACAGTACCAAAGGCCTTTCTCATGTTAATGAAGAGGACAATTGGGAACTAATTTTTTGTCAAGGGCAATGTAGATTATAACAAGCAGATCAATAATGACATCACTGGTACTCTCTCTTGGGAACTGAAGACAAGCTAGCAGGGGACTTAGTATGTTGTGTTTTACAAAGTAGAAATTGACATGTTTGTAAATAAAAAGAAAACATTTTCCTTGCCAGAAGTCTCCTTTTCTTGTTTTTAACGTTTTCATATGTCAGAAGAAAGGCAGATATATTGATAGTAATGTGATTACATTTCAAGGAATATAAATATTAAGTGAAAGCCAAAATATGGTTACGGGTTATCGACGTTACAAGTCTCCAGCTTCAGTCATCTTCGAAATATGAAGAGGCACAGCTTGGTGCATTCAGATGATAAACCTGAATGACATTCAGATTGTTCA
The DNA here is from genome assembly GCF_040958095.1 of Procambarus clarkii. Lineage (NCBI taxonomy): Eukaryota > Metazoa > Arthropoda > Malacostraca > Decapoda > Cambaridae > Procambarus > Procambarus clarkii. Next base: position 9,580,794 of record NC_091229.1, read on the forward strand.
GAATGTGTGATTCTTATATATGTGAAGATTCACGTATTATATATTTTTGTTTTTATTTATTTACTAGCAGTACCCGGCCACGCGTTGTTGTGGCTCAGCAACACATGTGCGTTGCTGAGCCACAGCAACCTTTCCCCTTCCCTGTCTCCCAGTCCTCCCCACCATTCCCGCCTCACCCGTCTCCTCGGCCTCCCAACCATTTCCCACTCAATCATCCCCGCATCCTCCCCACTCTACCATCCCCTCTTCCTTCCCACCATGCCCCACTCCCCTGTCCCATTGTCCTCCCCACCATCCCAAACTCACCCATCCCCTCGTCCTTCTCCACCATTACCCCCCTTCCATGTCCCCTTGTCCTCCCCACCATTTCTCACTTCCGTCCCCTTGTCATCCCCACCATTCCCCACTCCCTCGTCCGATTCCTTCCCAAATGGTCTGATGTTCCCATCAGAAAATTGGGAACATCAAGTGATCTGATGTTCTCATCACTGAAATATAAGAAAAGCAACTAAAATGAAATGAAAATATGAAAAAATGTAAAAATAAACTATACTCATGAAATGAACGGTCTGGTAAACAACACAGCTCAATTCTAACGCAATTCACACAATATAATTAAATCAAAATGGAAATAAATAAAAGTCTATGCAAATTCAGTTTATCAATGCAATCAGAAACATTCAAATGGAATAGTAACTTATCTAGTATAGCACGTGTGTTCCTCTTACATGCAACAGATGGCGTTGTTTTTCAAGAATAAACATAGTTTTACCTGTCACAGGTGTGACATTTATACTTATGCTTACGAAATGAACTGTATGGTAAACAACACAGCTCAATTCCAACACAATGTCACACAAAATAATTCACTAAAAAATAAAATAAATCGAAATCTATGAAAATAAAATTTATCAATGCAATCAGAAACATTGAAATGGAATTCGTGACACATTTAGTATAGCGTGCATATTGCCATTATGTGCAACAGATGGCACTGTATTTCAAAAATGCATGTTTTTACCTTTCACAGGTGTGGCATCTATATTGTAGGTATATAAAAAGATGCGCCTATTTGAATGCAACGCTATGTAAAAATTTCAAAGCAATCGATGAGGAACTTTCGGAGATTTCAGCGTGAGTTGCTCTTACGACCAACAGATGGCGCTGTTTAAAAAGAAAGAACGATTTTTCCTGTCACAGGTGTGGCATGCATATAGGACCTCCTCTTTTTAGCAGGGATAATCCTGCACGGGCCCTAAGCCTCTGGCTGGCCCACTAAGTGACGCTTGTGTCTGTTTTACTTGGGCGGAGGATGAGTATTTATGACTCGTATGGTCGCTTCAGTAAGATTTTGCCATATGTGTTTAACAACTTCCTCTGCTCTGGTGAATCCAAGTTGAACCCCTTAACGGGTTCGTAACTCTGCACTGTGTTAGATAATGTTCCAGTGGTCTGACGGGCATTTCTCCACAGTGTTGACATTTCCTCTCATCTTCCGGAACCTGTAAGCCTATTTCCCATGCACACGGGTATCCAAGCCTGATGCGATGTAAGTGCACTTCTGTTGTTCTACTGCCCCCTTTCATCAAACTAAGTGGTTCGTAGTTGGTTGAATTCTTGTACCAACCCGCAGATCCTGATGTTGCAACTGCTGTGTTGTGGTCACTGTACATCTTTCGCATTGCTCTGTTTCGAATTACTTTCTTCATCTGGGATAGACTCTGTGGTATGTAAATGTCTACACTTCTCCTCTTAGTAGCAAGTTTTGCAGCTTCGTCTGCAATGTCATTTCCTATTATTCCCACATGACTTGGCACCCAGTTGATAAGTACCCGTCGGCCTTGTCGTTTGAGTGTGTGCATGAATGATAAGACATTTGTGATCAGATGGATGTTATCACATATGTGTTCTTGTTGCAAGGTTTCAATGGCGGTTCTCGAATCTGTATGTATGATAACATGTTGTCGGTGTTCAGCAAGAGCATGTTCCAAAGCCTTTTGAATGGCTAGCATCTCTGTTTGTAAAGTCGAACACCCATTTGAGAGCCTCCAACTATATACAGAGTTTCCTGCTTTAACTGCAGCTCCGGTTTCTTGTCCCTGCTGGTCTACTGACCCATCCGTGAAGTAAGTGAAGCTGTCGGATGCCATGTTTGCTTCTATATGCATCTGTGCAATGTTACGTAGCAGATGAGGATTTGTCTGGTTCTTCTTTCCTTCAAGAGCCATAATCTTAAAGTCTGCTGGCAGAGATTCCCAAGGGGCTTGTATAACAAAGTCTGCATGTATGGCGTCGACACCCCTCTCAGTGACTGTGTTTGCCATATCGAACGTATTGATGGTGTTTATCGCACAATGGGTCCACCTGTTGCCATTGGAGGCTCTTCTGTCCAGAGTTAGTGCTCCAGTGATTATATCTTTAAGTGAACTGATTCTAGGTCTAGTCAATATCTTGGTCAGCATGCATGCAGCAATCCCCTTTACCCTTATTTCAATCGACGTTAGCTTTGTTTCTAGTCTTAGGTTCAGTATTTTAGTCCATCTGGGAGCACCTGTTATGATTCGCAATGCATCATTTTGAAGAACCTCAACGTTTGCCCACTGACCAGGAGAAAGAGTGAGTAAGGCAGGCGCTGCATAATCAACCAGGGAACGAACGGCGTGTATGTAAAACATTCTCAACACTCTGTGTCCCGCTCCTAGACGGGGCCCTGTGATTGCTCTCATTATATTTATTCGTGACTTAGCTCTCTCCTTTAGATATTGAATTTGCTTATTGAATGTCATTTTAAAATCAATCCACACTCCGAGATATCGATATTGTATAACCCACTGAAGGTTAATGTCTTGAATGCGTAGGTGCCTGTCTGGAGTGTTGCCACCTAGTCTCATCGCCTTAGACTTCTGTGCAGATATTTTTAGCCCTAAAACACTGCATTCAGATGTCACTTTATCTAAAGCACCTTGAGCTTTATTTAGAAGTGAAGGACCTGTAATGACTAATGCTATATCATCAGCATAGCTCAGCAATTTAACCCCTTCTGGAAAGGTCATGGTAACAAGGTTTTCCATAAGGATGTTAAAAAGACTAGGACTGAGGACTCCTCCTTGTGGAGTCCCATTCTCGTGCAAGTGGTAGTCCGACACTTGTCCTTGCAACTTTACTCTGGCATACCTGTGACTTAGGTAATCTTGAATCCATGCTAGCATTTTCCCCTTCACACCTTTTTTAACTAAGGTGTGTAGTATTGCTTGCGGGCTTGCAAGTTCAAACGCTTTTTCTAGATCAAGGAAGACCACTATAGCTGGACCCGAGTTAACTGTTCCTAGTAATGTTGCTATGCAGTTTGCAGTACCTACTCCTCTAGTGAAGTCAAATATGTGTTTATGAAGGTCTCCAGTCTTCCACAGTAGCCTATTTAAGACCATCCGTTCTGCAGTTTTACTAATGCATGATGTTAATGAAATGGGTCTGTAATTGCCAGGTTCTTTCGGCTTAGGAATCGGTATGATGTCTGCTTTCTTCCAAGAGGTTGGTAGTTTGCCTTGCTGCCAAGATGCATTGATGACGTCCAATATTCCTCGTTCTCCAGCAGGACCTGCATGTGCGATCATTGAGTATGTAATGTTATCAGCACCTGGTGCAGTGTCCTTACCACCTTTTTTGGCGCTGCTTAGTTCCTGTTCGGTGAAGGGACAGTCACATTCGTCATTTATAGCTATGCCCTCATGAATGACTGTCAACCTCTCTTGTTTTAATTGTTCTTGCTGCCTGCGGACCATTGCAGGAAGCTGATATGAAGCTGTTCTTTCTGCAAATTGGAGAGCAAGTCTCTCAGCCTCCTGCAATGGTTGAATACATGCCTGTGGCCGGGCTGGTCGACCTGATATAGTTTTAATCTGACCCCATATCTTGCCAAGACTAGTATGTTCATTTAGAGTTTGACACCACTCAAACCATCTTGCCTCCTTTACTTCTCTAGAAACTCGTCTTGCTTCAGATATCACCGCTCGTAGCAGAGTTCTTCCTTCTGGTGTGGGGTTTCTCTTTAGATGTTTTCTGAAGATGTTGACTCTGTGGTTCTGTCCTTTAACTTCATTACTATAGAACCAATAGTTCCTTCGTTTTGTGTTACCTGTGATAATGATTGGAATAGCTTTGTTTGCAGCAGCTGCAACGGCTTCCTGCAGATTGGTCTCGTGTATGTTCAAATCCTCAGGTGGCGTGTACGTTGCATACCATTTTTCAAGTTCTTCTTGGTATACATTCCAATTGGCCTTTTCTAAATTCCACCGAGGCTGCGCAGGTGGTGTAGGAGGTCGTGCCAGGTTTAGTGTCGTGACAGTAGCATAGTGGTCACTGGTGATCACCGGGTCTACTTCCCACTTCGCCTGTTGCTGGAGTGCTGTTGAGATGAATGTAAGATCAAGGGAACCTCCTAGAATGTGAGTGGGTTACATAAGAACATAAGAACATAAGAACAAAGGTAACTGCAGAAGGCCTATTGGCCCATACGAGGCAGCTCCTATTCTATAACCACCCAATCCCACTCATATACTTGTCCAACCCGTGCTTGAAACAATCGAGGGACCCCACCTCCACAATGTTACGCGGCAATTGGTTCCACAAATCAACAACCCTGTTACTGAACCAGTATTTACCCAAGTCTTTCCTAAATCTAAACTTATCCAATTTATATCCATTGTTTCGTGTTCTGTCCTGTGTTGATACTTTTAATACCCTATTAATATCCCCCCGGTTATGTCCATTCATCCACTTGTAAACCTCTATCATGTCACCCCTAACTCTTCGCCTTTCCAGTGAATGCAACTTAAGCTTTGTTAATCTTTCTTCATATGAAAGATTTCTAATTTGGGGAATTAACTTAGTCATCCTACGCTGGACACGTTCAAGTGAATTTATATCCATTCTATAATATGGCGACCAAAACTGAACTGCATAATCTAAATGGGGCCTAACTAGAGCAAGATATAGCTTGAGAACCACACCAGGTGTCTTGTTACTAACGCTGCGATTAATAAATCCAAGTGTCCGATTTGCCTTATTACGAACATTTATGCATTGATCCTTTTGTTTTAAATTCACTGGGTTCCCCAGTGTTGAGAAGTGTAATTTCAGGTACTTCTCGCAGAGCTGCAGCTAAATGGCGACCATCTGCATTGGCTGGCCCAGTTGCACCTAACTCTGGATGATGAGCATTAAAATCTCCAGCAATAATTACATTTTCCTGCGTGGCCAAGGCAAGCACTGCCTCTAGTTTACGTCTAGGGGGCTTGTAGACGTTGTATATGAGGAGCTCAAAATTAGCCATATTCACTGTAACTTCTAATACCTCTACTCCATCCCCACATGAAACCGAGTCTATTTTCTTGCTGGGTATGGTGTTTCTGACTAGGGTCATTAATCCTCTTTGTCTCCCCTGCTCATACGGTAGAACATAGTGCTGATATCCAGCTAATCTGAAGGATTTCGTGGCTGGGAAAAGAGTTTCTTCCAAAACGAATATATCTGCTTTCGCGCTGATTGCAGCCTCCTGAAGTGTGTGTTTTTTATTTCCAAGACCCTGTATGTTCCACTGCAGAATTCGTAATGGCCAGACGACGGGTTCGGTTGGTGTTGCTTGTTCTACTAGAACTCCTCCTCGGAATCGACCTATAATCGACCGCCTCGCAAGTCGTATCGCCGCAAATCGCACTGCATTGAAAGTTCGTGGTCATCCCCGACGTTGTTGGAATCTGTGCATAACTGTGGTCCATCACTTTGTTGTTGGTATTGCTGCAAGTCGGACTGCATTGATTGCTCGTGGCCGTTTCTTGTGTTGGTGGAACCTGTGCATCTCTGCTGTTCAAAACGTCTATGTTGGCGTTGCTGCATATCAGACTGCATTGGCTGTTGTTGTCTGTCTCCTGTGTTGGAAGATTCTGTTGATCGTGGGTGGTCACCGCTTCTTGCAGTTGCGTTTGTGAATGTGGATGTTCCGGTGTCTTGACTATCCGACTGCTGTTGGTAGTCAGTATGTCCAAGTTGCGTTGTTTGTCCTCTTGTGCTCCATCCTGTCGGAGACTGTCTATTTCTCGTGTAACTGTGGTCTGCTGCACGATCTTGTCTATTATCACACAAGTGATGTCTTGAGTCTGTTGCTGTGAGGCGTTCGGCGTCATCTGTAGGCAATTGATAATGGTCTCTGCCATGATCTTCACGATGGTTTTCAGCTGGACCTCGGTAAAACTGTATAGCTGGTGTGTTGATTCCGAAAGTAAGTGTTTTCTGCCCTTTTGCATTTGCTGTACTTCTGCAACACTTTCGTGTAATGTCTGATTCGGAATTAACAGATTCGGGAAATTTTGTTCTGTGAGAGTGGGTGGCTGTTGTGGCTGTGCACGAGTGTTCCAGACGTTGGTGTTCGTGTATGTATTGCTGGTCAGTGTGTTGATCCTGGCCTGAGCTGTCTGCACTTTTGTTTTCCGTGCAGAGCAGGTTGTGCTCCAGGCATGATGTTTGCCTCCACAATTTGGACATTTGGCTGTTGTGGTCTGGTTTGCCTTGTGCTTGGCAATACAGTCTTTGGTTGGATGTCTCAGGCTGCACACTCCGCATCTCTCCTGTCCTGTGCAGCGTGATTGATGGTGGCCGTATTTCTGACACCTGAAGCAGCGTAGGGGTTCCGGGACGTATGGCCTCTGTCGGTATGTTCCCCAATTTCCAAGACTGAATGTTTCCGGCACATGTCCCATGACGGTCACCAGAACCTGATGCGTCGCTGCCTTGTCTACTTTTGTGCGGCAACGTTCCGCATTCAGGATTTGCTTGTGTTCTAGTACAGGATCCAGGGGAAAGTCGATTGGGTATCCCAAAAGCACGACTCGTGTGCGTCTTTCTGAAGGGTCCAGCTTTACCAAGCATACAGGTTTCCCTTGCAGGACTCTTACCTTCTCTAAGTAATGTGCAGTCTGTTGGTCTTGTGGTGTCATTATTATTTCTCCCTTCAGGTTGACTGTATTGGAAAGTTTGAGCTCTGGTTGTTCTTTCTCCATTGCCGTTACTACTCAATATGCTGTAGGAAAGTGGTCTGTCTGCATGATCTTGAATTTTGGAAGATGTGCAGAGGCTGGCGATGTCTGGTGTGAGACTGGTGGTGTCCTCCCCTGTCTCATACTGCTGTCCTGCGGCTGGGCTGTGGAGAGAGGAACATTGGCTGACACTGGCTGGTGTGAAACTGGTGGTGTCCTCTCCTGACTCATACTGCCGTAATGTGGCTGTGTTGTGGACAGAGAAGCATTGACTGACACTGGCTGGTGTGTGACTGACGCTGTCCTCTCTAGGTCCATTACGTCCGCTGACTTGCTGGTAGAAGCAAGTGGTAAAGCCTCGATAGCAGTTTTCTTCGGTGCCTGCTGCACATCGGTCCACCGTCCCTCCTCGTCCGAAAGCTGCTTCCATTTCCTCTTGCTCTTAGCCTTCCCCATGACACACTTCACGCAGTGAGAACCGACTCAAACTACCGGAGCGAGCAGGTGACACGTCCTCACTGCACGGTAGCTCCCACTATCCTGCATATAGGAGGTATATAAAAACACGCACTTATTCGAATGCTACGTTGTGTCAAAATTTCAAAGCAATCTGTAAAGAGGTTTCGAAGATTTCCCTCCCATGAAAAACACATAAAATACAGTTATTCAAAAAAATCATGTTTTGCCCCGTCACAGACGTGACATATATATAATATGAATATAAAAACCTGCTCGGATGTGAATGGAACATTGTGTGAAAATTTCAAATCAATTAGTGAAGAAATTTCTGAGATTAGCGATTTTGAACAGAAGGACATTGACATTTATATATATATATATATATATATATATATGTCGTACCTAGTAGCCAGAACGCACTTCTCAGCCTACTATGCAAGGCCCGATTTGCCTAATAAGCCAAGTTTTCATGAATTAATTGTTTTTCGACTACCTAACCTACCTAACCTAACCTAACCTAACTTTTTCGGCTACCTAACCTAACCTAACCTATAGAGATAGGTTAGGTTAGGTTAGGTAGGGTTGGTTAGGTTCGGTCATATATCTACGTTACTGTTAACTCCAGTAAAAAAAAATTGACCTGATACATAATGAAATGGGTAGCTTTATCATTTCATAAGAAAAAAATTAGAGAAAAAACATTAATTCAGGAAAACTTGGCTTATTAGGCAAATCGGGCCTTGCATAGTAGGCTGAGAAGTGCGTTCTGGCTACTAGGTACGACATATATATATATATATATATATATATATATATATATATATATATATATATATATATATATATATATATATATATATATATATATATATATATATATATATATATATATATATATCACTAAGAACTCTTTGACCCGGCCAGGATTCGAACCCATGCCGTCCAAGATCACCCCTAAACGTACACAGTACCGTGACCACCGCACCAATGATCTTAGACGATCATTGGTGCGGTGGTCACGGTACTGTGTACGTTTAGGGGTGATCCTGGACGGCATGGGTTCGAATCCTGGCCGGGTCAAAGAGTTCTTAGTGATATATATATATATATATATATATATATATATATATATATATATATATATATATATATATATATATATTATATATATATATATATATATATATATATATGTCGTACCTAGTAGCCAGAACGCACTTCTCGGAGGCTATGGGTCCCCACATTGGCACCAGAGGTGGTACCCTCACAAACTTTATATATATATATATATATATATATATATATATATATATATATATATATATATATATATATATATATATATATATATATATATATATATATATATATAACTTAAAAATGGATCAAGTTTGTACATTCCAGTACTAACATTAAGAAGATTTGGACACTGATTAGAGCAGACTCAATCAAATTCCGTTCCACGAAATCCCCACAATTGGTAATGCTTTTTGCCCCATTCCAGTTAATATTGTGATCGCATAAACTCGTATGTAGATACAATGCATTAGACGTTTGGGCAGTTCTAATACTATAAGCATGTTGTGACAACCGCAATTATAAGGACTTTCCTGTTTGTCCAAGGTACACAGAATACAATACACAATATACAATATTAACTGGAATGGGGCAAAAAGCATTACCAATTGTGGGGATTTCGTGGAACGGAATTTGATTGAGTCTGCTCTAATCAGTCAGTGTCCAAATCTTCTTAATGTTAGTACTGGAATGTACAAACTTGATCCATTTTTCAGTTATAATATTGCACAACAATTTAAGAAACAACTCTGATAGAGAGGCTTACAATGTCTCATTATAATTGTATTTTTATATATTGTGTGTTCATGAGGCTTTTCTTTAATCTTTCATCCTTATTCTCTGACCGCTTAATCCTCTTTGACCATTCTAAGCTATACCTGTTTTTGGTTAATTACACCTGACCAACCCTAGGGATGGGTTGGTCAGGTGTCGGCCTATATATCCTCCCCCTTCTCCCTTCTCCTTAGTCAGTCTAGTGTTGACAAAGGCTTTAACAAAGCCGAAACGTTCACCTCATTTCATATTTCTCTGTGGATTTTCCGCATAAAATGATCAGTGTTTTGTGATCGTCAATTGCATATATAAATATATATATATATATATATATATATATATATATATATATATATATATATATATATATATATATATATATATATATATATATATATATATATATATATATATATATGCGAACAAGCCTGAATGGTCCCCAGGACTATATGCGAATGAAAACTCACACCCCAGAAGTGACTCGAACCCATACTCCCAGAAGCAACGCAACTGGTAACTACAGGGCGCCTTAATCCGCTTGACCATCACGGCCGTCAAAAGGAAGTGATAGCCGAGGCTATTTGAGCCACTTCCCCGACGGCAACTCGGATGGTAATCTTGGGTGTGAGGTGTGAGTTTTCATTCGCATATAGTCCTGGGGACCATTCAGGCTTGTTCGCATTTGTGTTCCTCACGTGTGCCCCAAAGAATGAGGTGATTTGGTGAAATGCTATGCCCAAGATTACCATCCGAGTTGCCGTCGGGGAAGTGGCTCAAATAGCCTCGGCTATCACTTCCTTTTGACGGCCGTGATGGTCAAGCGGATTAAGGCGCCCTGTAGTTACCAGTTGCGTTGCTTCTGGGAGTATGGGTTCGAGTCACTTCTGGGGTGTGAGTTTTCATTCGCATATAGTCCTGGGGACCATTCAGGCTTGTTCGCATTTGTGTTCCTCACGTGTGCCCCAAAGAATGAGGTGATTTGGTGAAATGCTATGCCCAAGATTACCATCCGAGTTGCCGTCGGGGAAGTGGCTCAAATAGCCTCGGCTATCACTTCCTTTTGACGGCCGTGATGGTCAAGCGGATTAAGGCGCCCTGTAGTTACCAGTTGCGTTGCTTCTGGGAGTATGGGTTCGAGTCACTTCTGGGGTGTGAGTTTTCATTCGCATATAGTCCTGGGGACCATTCAGGCTTGTTCGCATTTGTGTTCCTCACGTGTGCCCCAAAGAATGAGGTGATTTGGTGAAATGCTATGCCCAAGATTACCATCCGAGTTGCCGTCGGGGAAGTGGCTCAAATAGCCTCGGCTATCACTTCCTTTTGACGGCCGTGATGGTCAAGCGGATTAAGGCGCCCTGTAGTTACCAGTTGCGTTGCTTCTGGGAGTATGGGTTCGAGTCACTTCTGGGGTGTGAGTTTTCATTTTCATATATATATATATATATATTTATATATATATAATGCACAGACTACCCTATTCCAGTAGCTGAAGTTTATAACTTTTTAGACACTCATCCCACCAAGGGACTCGAACACTGGACAACAAGGTGGCAGTTGCATGCTGTATCCACTACACCATACTTCAAAGCCATAAGAGAGGTAGGAATTCTGGGGTATTTAACCAACCAGAACTCCAATCCTCTCCCAGGCGATGAGATAGTGTGGGACCCCGGATGCTCTTTCATCGAGCCCTGTTATATGGGAAAACTCAGTGCCAAATGCTAAATGCACAGACTACCCTATTCCAGTAGCTGAAGTTTATAACTTTTTAGACACTCATCCCACCAGGGGACTCGAACACTGGCCAACAAGGTGGCAGTTGCATGCTGTATCCACTACACCATACTTCAAAGCCATAAGAGAGGTAGGAATTCCCCAGAATTCCTACCTATCTTATGGCTTTGAAGTATTGTGTAGTGGATACAGCATGTAACTGCCACCTTGTTGGCCAGTGTTCGAGTCCCCTGGTGGGATGAATGTCTAAAAAGTTATAAACTTCAGCTACTGGAATAGGGTAGTCTGTGCATTATATATATAAATATATATATATATATATATATATATATATATATATATATATATATATATATATATATATATATATATATATATATATATATATACATATATTATATATATATATATATATATATATATATATATATATATATATATATATATATATATATATATATATATATATATATATATATATATATATATATGTCGTACCTAGTAGCCAGAACTCACTTTTTGGCCTACAATGCAAGGCCCGATTTGCCTAATAAGCCAAGTTTTCCTGAATTAATATATTTTTTCTAATTTTTTTCTTATGAAATGATAAAGCTACCCATTTCATTATGTATGAGGTCAATTTTTTTTTATTGGAGTTAAAATTAACGTAAATATATGACCGAACCTAACCAACCCTACCTAACCTAACCTAACCTATCTTTATAGGTTAGGTTTGGTTTGGTAGCCGAAAAAGTTAGGTTAGGTTAGGTTAGGTAGGTTAGGTAGTCGAAAAACAATTAATTCATGAAAACTTGGCTTATTAGGCAAAACGGGCCTTGAATAGTAGGCTGAGAAGTGCGTTCTGGCTACTAGGTACGACATATATATATATATATATATATATATATGTCGTACCTAGTAGCCAGAACGCACTTCTCAGCCTAATATGAAAGGCCCGATTTGCCTAATAAGCCAAGTTTTCCTGAATTAATATATTTTCTCTAATTTTTTTCTTATGAAATGATAAAGCTACCCATTTCATTATGTACGAGGTCAATTTATTTTAATTGGAGTTAAAATTAACGTAGATATATGATCGAACCTAACCAACCCTACCTAACCTAACCTATCTTTATAGGTTAGGTTTGGTTAGGTAGCCAAAAAAGTTAGGTTAGGTTAGGTTAGGTTGGTTAGGTAGTCTAAAAACAATTAATTCATGAAAACTTGGCTTATTAGGCAAATCGGGCCTTGCATAGTAGGCGGAGAAGTGCGTTCTGGCTACTAGGTACGACATTATTGTATATATATATATATATATATATATATATATATATATATATATATATATATATATATATATATATATATATATATATATATATATATATATACATATATATTTCAGTTGTATATAGTCCTGGGGACCATTCAGGCTTGTTTGCATATATATATATGTCGTACCTAGTAGCCAGAACGCACTTCTCAGCCTACTATTCAAGGCCCGTTTTGCCTAATAAGCCAAGTTTTCATGAATTAATTGTGTTTGGACTACCTAACCTACCTAACCTAACCTAACCTAACTTTTTCGGCTACCTAACCTAACCTATAAAGATAGGTTAGGTTAGGTTAGGTAGGTTAGGTAGACGAAAAAACATTAATTCATGAAAACTTGGCTTATTAGGCAAATCGGGCCTTGAATAGTAGGCTGAGAAGTGCGTTCTGGCTATTAGGTACGACATATATATATATATATATATATATATGTCGTACCTAGTAGCCAGAACTCACTTTTCAGCCTACAATGCAAGGCCAAATTTGCCTAATAAGCCAAGTTTTCATGAATTAATATATTTTCTCTATTTTTTTTCTTATGAAATGATAAAGAAACGCATTTCATTATGTAAGAGGTCAATTCTTTTTTATTGGAGTTAAAATTAACGTAGATATATGACCGAACCTAACCAACCCTACCTAACCTAACCTAACCTATCTTTATAAGTTAGGTTAGGTTAGGTAGCCGAAAAAGTTAGGTTAGGTTAGGTTAGGTAGGTTAGGTAGTCGAAAAGCAATTAATTCATGAAAACTTGGCTTATTAGGCAAATCGGGCCTTGCATAGTAGGCTCAGAAGTGAGTTCTGGCTACTAGGTACGACATATATATATATATATATATATATATATATGTCGTACCTAGTAGCCAGAACGCACTTCTCAGCCTACTATGCAAGGCCCAATTTGCCTAATAAGCCAAGTTTTCATGAATTAATTGTTTTTCGACGACCTAACCTACCTAACCTAACCTAACCTAACTTTTTTAGCTACCTAACCTAACCTAACCTATAAAGATAGGTTAGGTTAGGTTAGGTAGGGTTGGTTAGGTTCGGTCATATATCTACGTTAATTTTAACTACAATAAAAAAAAATTGACCTCATACATAATGAAATGGGTAGTTTTATCTTTTCATAAGAAAAAAATTTGAGAAAATATATTAATTCAGGAAAACTTGGCTTATTAGGCAAATTTGGCCTTGCATAGTAGGCTGAGAAGTGCGTTCTGGCTACTAGGTACGACATATATATATATATATATATATATATATATATATATATATATATATATATATATGTCGTACCTAATAGCCAGAACGCACTTCTCAGCCTACTATGCAAGGCCCGATTTGCCTAATAAGCCAAGTTTTCATGAATTAATTGTTTTTCGACTACCTAACCTACCTAACCTAACCTAACCTAACTTTTTTGGCTACCTAACCTAACCTAACCTATTAAGATAGGTTAGGTTAGGTTAGGTAGGGTTGGTTAGGTTCGGTCATATATCTACATTAATTTTAACTCCAATAAAAAAAATTGACCTCATACATAATGAAATGGATAGCTTTATCATTTCATAAGAAAAAAATTAGAGAAAATATATTAATTCAGGAAAACTTGGCTTATTAGGCAAATTTGGCCTTGCATAGTAGGCCGAGAAGTGCGTTCTGGCTACTAGGTACGACATATATATATATATATATATATATATATATATATATATATATGAATGAAAACTCACACCCCAGAAGTGACTCGAACCCATACTCCCAGAAGCAACGCAACTGGTAACTACAGGGCGCCTTAATCCGCTTGACCATCACGGCCGTCAAAAGGAAGTGATAGCCGAGGCTATTTGAGCCACTTCCCCGACGGCAACTCGGATGGTAATCTTGGGCATAGCATTTCACCAAATCACCTCATTCTTTGGGGCACACGTGAGGAACACAAATGCGAACAAGCCTGAATGGTCCCCAGGACTATATGCGAATGAAAACTCACACCCCAGAAGTGACTCGAACCCATACTCCCAGAAGCAACGCAACTGGTAACTACAGGGCGCCTTAATCCGCTTGACCATCACGGCCGTCAAAAGGAAGTGATAGCCGAGGCTATTTGAGCCACTTCCCCGACGGCAACTCGGATGGTAATCTTGGGCATAGCATTTCACCAAATCACCTCATTCTTTGGGGCACACGTGAGGAACACAAATGCGAACAAGCCTGAATGGTCCCCAGGACTATATGCGAATGAAAACTCACACCCCAGAAGTGACTCGAACCCATACTCCCAGAAGCAACGCAACTGGTAACTACAGGGCGCCTTAATCCGCTTGACCATCACGGCCGTCAAAAGGAAGTGATAGCCGAGGCTATTTGAGCCACTTCCCCGACGGCAACTCGGATGGTAATCTTGGGCATAGCATTTCACCAAATCACCTCATTCTTTGGGGCACACGTGAGGAACACAAATGCGAACAAGCCTGAATGGTCCCCAGGACTATATGCGAATGAAAACTCACACCCCAGAAGTGACTCGAACCCATACTCCCAGAAGCAACGCAACTGGTAACTACAGGGCGCCTTAATCCGATTGACCATCACGGCCGTCAAAAGGAAGTGATAGCCGAGGCTATTTGAGCCACTTCCCCGACGGCAACTCGGATGGTAATCTTGGGCATAGCATTTCACCAAATCACCTCATTCTTTGGGGCACACGTGAGGAACACTAATGCGAACAAGCCTGAATGGCCCCCAGGACTATATGCGAATGAAAACTCACACCCCAGAAGTGACTCGAACCCATACTCCCAGAAGCAACGCAACTGGTAACTACAGGGCGCCTTAATCCGCTTGACCATCACGGCCGTCAAAAGGAAGTGATAGCCGAGGCTATTTGAGCCACTTCCCCGACGGCAACTCGGATGGTAATCTTGGGCATAGCATTTCACCAAATCACCTCATTCTTTGGGGCACACGTGAGGAACACAAATGCGAACAAGCCTGAATGGTCCCCAGGACTATATGCGAATGAAAACTCACACCCCAGAAGTGACTCGAACCCATACTCCCAGAAGCAACGCAACTGGTAACTACAGGGCGCCTTAATCCGCTTGACCATCATGGCCGTCAAAAGGAAGTGATAGCCGAGGCTATTTGATTTGAAACCATTCAGGCTTGTTCGCATTTGTGTTCCTCACGTGTGCCCCAAAGAATGAGGTGATTTGGTGAAATGCTATGCCCAAGATTACCATCCGAGTTGCCGTCGGGGAAGTGGCTCAAATAGCCTCGGCTATCACTTCCTTTTGACGGCCGTGATGGTCAAGCGGATTAAGGCGCCCTGTTGTTACCAGTTGCGTTGCTTCTGGGAGTATGGGTTCGAGTCACTTCTGGGGTGTGAGTTTTCATTCGCATATAGTCCTGGGGACCATTCAGGCTTGTTCGCATTTGTGTTCCTCACGTGTGCCCCAAAGAATGAGGTGATTTGGTGAAATGCTATGCCCAAGATTACCATCCGAGTTGCCGTCGGGGAAGTGGCTCAAATAGCCTCGGCTATCACTTCCTTTTGACGGCCGTGATGGTCAAGCGGATTAAGGCGCCCTGTAGTTACCAGTTGCGTTGCTTCTGGGAGTATGGGTTCGAGTCACTTCTGGGGTGTGAGTTTTCATTCGCATATAGTCCTGGGGACCATTCAGGCTTGTTCGCATTTGTGTTCCTCACGTGTGCCCCAAAGAATGAGGTGATTTGGTGAAATGCTATGCCCAAGATTACCATCCGAGTTGCCGTCGGGGAAGTGGCTCAAATAGCCTCGGCTATCACTTCCTTTTGACGGCCGTGATGGTCAAGCGGATTAAGGCGCCCTGTAGTTACCAGTTGCGTTGCTTCTGGGAGTATGGGTTCGAGTCACTTCTGGGGTGTGAGTTTTCATTCGCATATAGTCCTGGGGACCATTCAGGCTTGTTCGCATATATATATATATATATATATATATATATATATATATATATATATATATATATATATATTGTGACGGTAAAGCGTTGGTGTTCGGCTGTTTCAAAAGCTAGGGGCAGGGCCTCGTCACATTAAAGAAAAAAAAAAGAGAAAAAGCTGGAACTTTCGTCTGTGGTAAGGTAATGGGAAGACACACAAAACAGAAGTAAATTTAACAAAGAAATTTTAATTACGTTAGAAAAACAAGACATGAACAAAATTAAGTATAAAATATACGAGACAAGTCAACAAACAAAATAATAAGAATAATCACTGGTAAATGAAAAGTTACGTTAAGACAAGTGAGTTATAGCAAAATAAATAATAATGATGCTGGAAGGCAGGTAGATTCTGAAATTGCCTTTATCTACAAATCATTCTCTCGCCTTGGTTTTCCTTTGCATTTCATCAACTGTGCCCACTCTCAAGCTAAACGAAATTTCTTTCATCCTAAACCTGCTTCCAACACTAGTAGCACTGTACTATGCCTTCCCTTCATATCTGAACTCAAAACTTTTACCAATACCTTTCGTCCTCTTGACATTAAACTCGCCTTTCGACAAACTAACACACTTCGTAGCAATCTAGTTCACACTGCTCCTCCTGCTTCTAATGCTGCTGGTGTCTACTCTATTTCCTGTTCATCTTGTCCTCTCCAATACTTTGGCGAAACTGGCCGTACACTGAATGACAGACTTAAAGAACACAAGAGAAGTGTTATGTCTGCAGACACTAACAATGCTCTCTTCTGCCATGTGAGGGATTCTAATCATCCCATTGATTGGTCTTCCTCCAAAATAATCTTTCCTGCCTCTACTCTACACAGACGCCGTCTTGTAGAATCGGCTCTTATTAACAATGTACCCAACATGAACTTGAGTCCTGGCTTTGTTGCTGTGGACTCTTCCCTTTCACAGTATATACTCAAATGCTCTAATCTTTCTAACAAACGTGACTTAACATAAGCTTTCCCCTTCCATTTCTTTCTTTTTCTTTCTCTCTTCTCCCTTTTTCTGTTCATTGTCTTCTACGCTCCCTTGCTTTCCTCTTCTTATTCTTATTACTATCTCCTTCGGTGGTTATAATAGGAGCTGCCTCGTATGGGCCAATAGGCCTGCTGCAGTTCTCATTACTACTATCCCCTACACCTGACTTTCCTCCTCAGCTCTCTCTTGCCTATTTAATGCCTGTCCCTACCTGTCCTCATCACAATCGACTTGAGAATGGTCCAGGACGGACCGAAACGTCGTCGTCCCTTCAATTTCTAGTGTGTGGTCTGGTCAACATGGTGCTGGAATATTGGCTTCGAGCTGCCACTTCCCTTAGTACACGAAAGCCAAGGCTTAGTCTACCAACGAGAGATGTCAACTGCAAGGAGCACTGGGATATTCTGACTACTCTGGGCCACTGCAGCCCAGACATCAACTTGTGGCGGAGGGCGGAGGGCAGGTGCGATGGGACACCAGCCAATCAGCGACAGGCAAGCAATGGACAAGCAGTTTGCCGGTTTACGGTGGCGGTGGCGAGCCACCGCCACCGGCGGTGGTGTGCCGGTGTGCTGGATACGTTTTGCTCTCTGGGCAAAACGTTTTGGAGATACTTGCTGGCCGTATCTTCTATATTATCTGTTGTTGTTACGTACTTTGAAGGGAAGAGCAGGCTCAATCTCTCTTGAAAGAGATTATCATCACAACTCTCCCCCGAAGCTTGCGGTTCTGGAAGAAGTACGTCGTTATGTTGTGGAGTAATAGGTGGAGTTGCTTCTACTTCATAAACTCTGGAGAGGGAGTCGGCTATGATGTTGTCAGACCCCTGGTATAGCGGGTCTCCAGGTTGAATTTCTGCAGTTATCAAGCCCATCGTAGAAGACGTTGAGTTTAGAAGTGGGCTTGCTGCAGGAGGTGTAGGGTGGTGTGGTCCGTGTTGATGGTAGACCGAGCACTTTTCAGGTATGGAGTAAAGTGCTGGAGATTCAGGATGATGAAGAGTACCTCCTTGCCAATTGTTCCGTAGTTCCGTGTAGCGGTGGTCGCTGACAGGTGTATTCTCCTCGCATCGTTGCTGTACTAGGTCACCCCCGATGCCGGTACCACTGGCGGCGACATGGAGGATGAAGGGCTTATCTGGAGTGCATTCTGGCTACTAGGTACGACATTATATATATATATATATATATGTCGTACCTAGTAGCCAGAACGCACTTCTCAGCCTACTATGCAAGGCCCGATTTGCCTAATAAGCCAAGTTTTCATGAATTAATTGTTTTTCGACTACCTAACCTAACCTAACTTTTTCGGCTACCTAACCTAACCTAATCTATAAAGATAGGTTAGGTAGGGTTGGTTAGGTTCGGTCATATATCTACGTTAATTTTAACTCCAATAAAAAAAATTGACCTCATACATAATGAAATGGGTAGCTTTATCATTTCATAAGAAAAAAATTAGAGAAAATATATTAATTCAGGAAAACTTGGCTTTTTAGGCAAATCGGGCCTTGCATAGTAGGCTGAGAAGTGCGTTCTGGCTATTAGGTACGACATATATATATATATATATATATATATATATATATATATATATTTTTTTTTTTTTATTTATATATATATATATATATATATATATATATATATATATATATATATATATATATATATATATATATATAAATATATATGTCGTACCTAATAGCCAGAACGCACTTCTCAGCCTACTATGCAAGGCCCGATTTGCCTAATAAGCCAAGTTTTCATGAATTAATTGTTTTTTGACTACCTAACCTACCTAACCTAACCTAACCTAACTTTTTCGGCTACCTAACCAAACCTAACCTATAAAGATAGGTTAGGTTAGGTTAGGTAGGGTTGGTTAGGTTCGGTCATATATCTACGTTAATTTTAACTCCAATAAAAAAAAATGACCTCATACATAATGAAATGGGTAGCTTTATCATTTCATAAAAAAAAAATTAGAAAAAATATATTAATTTAGGAAAACTTGGCTTATTAGGCAAATCGGGCCTTGAATAGTAGGCCAAAAAGTGAGTTCTGGCTACTAGGTACGACATATATGTATATATATATATATATATATATATATATATATATATATATATATATATATATATATATATATATATATATATATATATATATATATATATATATATATATATATATATATATATATATATATATATATATATATAGTAGTAGTAGGCATCCTTCAGTCTCGGGAGACTATGGAGTTGCGCCCTAGTTGTCAATCCTGGTGCAGCGTCTGGTGTGACTGATGAGGCCAATCCGAGAGTGGCAGTCCATCCCACACCGAGCACAAACGAAGTCCGATTCTGGTCTGTCTTCCTGGCTACCGGCTTTCCTTCTCTGTCTCTTTGCCTCCGATTCCTTGGCAAGTGACTCCTCGAACTTGGAGAGACCTCTTTGAACAGACTGCCTCCAGGCTGAACGGTCTGCAGCCAGTGTCTCCCATATAGCAATATCGACGTCCATGGCTTTCAGATCTCTTTTGCATACGTCTTTGTATCGTAGCTGGGGCTTGCCTGTTGGACGCTTTCCCTGCCTCAGCTCTCCGTACAGGAGTTCCTTGGGGATCCTGCCGTCGCCCATTCGCACAACGTGCCCGAGCCAGCGCATTCGTCTCTGTTTCAGCATTGTGTACATGCTGGTGATTCTTGCTCTCCCCAAGACGTTGTTGTTTGTCACCTTGTCCTGCCAGGTGATGTCCAAGATGTGTCTAAGGCAGCGCATGTGGTAGGCATTCAGCTGTCTTTCCTGATGGGCGCGGAGTGTCCAAGACTCACTGTTATAAAGGAGAGTGCTCAGGACACAGGATCTGTAAACCTGAATCTTAGTATACTCAGTTAGCCTATTGTTGGCCCACACTCTCTTTGTCAGTCTGGACATGGTAGTAGATGCCTTACCGATGCGTTTGTTTGCTCCGTATCAAGAGAGAAGGAGTCAGAGATTGTGGAGCCCAGGTACACGAAGTCGTGAACGACTTCGATGTAGGGGGCCTCGTAGCCTGGTGGATAGCGCGCAGGACTCGTAATTCTGTGGCGCGGGTTCGATTCCCGCACGAGGCAGAAACAAATGGGCAAAGTTTCTTTCACCCTGAATGCCCCTGTTACCTAGCAGTAAATAGGTACCTGGGAGTTAGTCAGCTGTCACGGGCTGCTTCCTGGGGGTGGAGGCCTGGTCGAAGACCGGGCCGCGGGGACACTAAAGCCCCGAAATCATCTCAAGATAACCTCAAGATAACTTCCAGTTTGGAATCAGAGATGCCGATGTCAGGTGGGGAGTCCACTCCTTGTCCCTTGACTTGTGTTTTCTTCAGACTGATGGTGAGTCCGAAAGCCTGTGAGGCCTCGCTGAAGCGGGTTATGAGCCGTTGGAGGTCTTCAGCTGAGTGGGCAGTGACTGCTGCGTCGTCGGCAAAAAGGAAGATGCGCAGACACCTCAGCCGAACCTTCGTCTTGGCTCTCAGCCTGGCGAGGTTAAAGAGCTTTCCATCCGACCTGGTCTGGCGGTAAATGCCTTCCGTGACAGATCCGAAGGCGTGCCGCAGCATAACTGCGAAGAAAATCCCGAATATTGTTGGAGCCAGTACGCAGCCCTGCTTTACTCCACTTCGGATGTCAAAGGCGTCTGATGTTAGGCCATCAAAGACCACGGTGCCCCTCATGTTTTCATGGAAAGATCTGATGATGCTGAGGAGCCTGGGTGGGCATCCGATCTTGGGGAGGATCTTGAACAGGCCATCCCTGCTGACGAGGTCGAAGGCCTTCGTCAGATCTATGAAGGCTACGAAGAGTGGCTGCTTCTGTTCCCTGCATTTCTCCTGCAGTTGTTTGAGGGAAAAGACCATGTCGATGGTGGACCTGCCAGCTCTGAATCCGCATTGTGATTCTGGATAGACTCTCTCTGCAAGTGCTTGGAGCCTCTTCAATGCGACTCGAGCAAACAGCTTTCCGACAATACTGAGGAGGGAGATTCCACGGTAGTTGTTGCAGTCGCCCCTGTCACCTTTATTCTTATACAGTGTGACGATGTTGGCATCCCTCATGTCCTGTGGCACCTCTCCTTCTTCCCAGCAGAGGCAGAGAATTTCATGCAGCTCCATGAGCAGGCTACCTCTGCAGCACTTCAAGGTCTCAGCAGGAATGCCATCTTTGCCAGGAGCTTTACCAGAAGCAAGGGAGTCTAGAGCATCGCTGAGTTCTTCCAGGGTCGGTTCGCTGTCGAGCTCCATTAACACAGGCAGACACTCAATGGCGCTCAGGGCATCTTAGGTGACCACATTGTCCCTGGCGTATAGCTCAGAGTAGTGCTCGACCCAGCGCTTCAGCTGCAGTGTCTGGTCCTGAATCACCTCGCCAGTGGCAGATTTCAAAGGAGCGGTCTTCCTCTGGATTGGGCCGAGGGCCTGCTTGATGCCGTCATACATTCCCCTTACATTGCCTGTATCCACTGCAGTCTGTATCTGGGAGCAGAGCTGGAGCCAATAGTTGTTGGCACATCGCCTGGCGCTCTGCTGCACTTTGCAGCGGACGGCCCGAAGGATCTGTAAGTTGCGTTGACTTGGGCAGGCTTTGTAGGCTGCCAAGGCGTTTCTCTTCTCTTCGATTACAGGTGTCATCTCTTCCGAGTGAGCCTCGAACCAGTCTGCCGACCTGCTGGTCTTCTTGCCAAAGGTGGAAATGGCAGCGTTGAACACAGCGTCTCTGAAGTGCTCCCATCTTTTACAGGCAGTGACCTCAGCTGGGCCAGGGAGAGCTTCCTCGAGTGCGTGTGTAAAATCTTCCACCTTGTCCTGGCTGCGGGTCTTGGTGGTGTCGATGCGAGGTCTGCCCGCCTTTTTCGAGTGATGAATCTTCTTTGGTTGCATCTTGACCCTGCTACATACCAGGGAGTGGTCGGTGTCACAGACAGCACGCTGGTAGCTACGCGTAATCTTGACGCTGGGTAGACTTGCACACCTGGTAAGAATCAGGTCAAGCTGGTTCCAGTGCTTGGATCTGGGGTGTCTCCAAGATACTCGGTGTTGAGGCTTTGTGCCGAAGAACGTGTTGGTGACACAAAGACCATGAAGGCAGCAGAGTTCTAGCAGACGTTGCCCGTTCTCATTCATTCTTCCTATGCCGAATTGACCCAGGCAAGTGGGCCAAATGTTGTGCTCGGCACCAACTCTGGCGTTGAAGTCGCCCAGGATGAACAGTGGCTCCTTTACAGGGATTCTCGCTATGACTCTGTTGAGGTCATCCTAGAATTTTTCCTTTGCCTCTGCTGGAGAAGTCAGGGTTGGTGCATATGCACTAATTACATTGACTGGTCCTGTTTGGGAGTACAGTTGCAGAGGAAGAATTCGTTCGGTTTACCCCATCGGTGGCATAATGTGTCCCAACAGTGCATTCCTGACGGCAAATCCCACACCATGTTCTCTGGTCTCATCTGGAGGTTTTCCTTGCCAGAAGAAAGAGAAGGTCCTCTCTCTCACAGATCCTGATCCTGGGAGCCTGGTCTCTTGGAGAGCAACAATATCCATCTGCAGCTTGCTCAGCTCCCTATCGATGATTGCTGTTTTTCGGGCATCATTGATTTCTTGCAGGTCGTCAGAGAAACCTGGTGTCAGTGTCCTGACGTTCCATGTGCCCAGCTTTAGGGCAGTTGATATTTTCTTCTTTGGTTTGGTATTGCTTGGTGCAAAGTTGTCGGGCCGCTTGTCGGTTTTCACTCTAAACCACACGCACCCAGTGAGGTTAACGGACCGTGGCGAGGCAACACCTTATTGGCTGGGGTTTGCCCAGCTTGAGGCGGGCGGTAGCTGCCCAGTGGGGCGCGATGACCCCTCCCACCGTCGGAAGCAACCCCTGGCGTCACACTCTTCGCCAATCGAGCAGAAGACTTAAAACCGGTAGACTGTCGCTTCCCGTGTTGGTTCGACGCTGTGAGGCGAAGCTGGAGTGTTCTCTCCAGGGCGCAAAGCCTGGGTAGGTAGATATGGAGGAGAAGCTGTTACCCATGCAGCAGGTCCCCCTCTCCACATTGCTGAAATTATCCAATAGAAAGGCAAATGCCAATACGCATGGTTCCAGCAACGTCGCAGGAGCTGCCAGAACGAGGTCGACGTCAACAACGAACTGCCTTAGGGGCTCCAACTCCGGATTTTTCCTCGAGGTTGACTCCTGAAGCCTTCCCCAAAAAAGGTATGGCCGCAAGGCAGCGGAGATTTAAAATCAGGGTTTTCCTTCCCCTAGATGGGCTGCCTTCCCAGGCTATCGAGTCCCATCTACCCTGAGCAGCTGGTTTTAAGGCGCCAGAGGCACGCCCTCGCCCCTTCTTCTGTCGGTAAAAGCAGTTCCGCCGGACTTAGACTAAGCCACCCATGCAGGCCAGGAGTTGGACTTGGTTGTCAGAGGCTATTTGAGACGCATGCCGTATAGGAGCATTTTATAGGTCATGGGAACTCGTCCCCCCATTACTACCCCCTGGCTATGACAACCCCTTGGAACCACATTATATATATATATATATATATATATATATATATATATATATATATATATATATATATATATATATATATATATATATATATATATATATATATATATGCGAACAAGCCTGAATGGTCCCCAGGACCATATGCAACTGAAAACTCACACCCCAGATATATATATATATATATATATATATATATATATATATATATATATATATATATATATATATATCTTTGCCTTCAAATGCCCTCTTGGGGACTGTAAGCTCCAAAAAACCCAGTATATAGGCAACACAACAACATCTCTTTCTAGGCGTTTAACGATGCATAAGCAACAGGGCTCCATTAAGGAACATATAATCTCTTCCCACAACCAAACCATCGCCAGAGAAATCCTAGTAAACAACACAGAAATCATCGATAGATACAGCGATAGCAGGCGGCTTGATGTTTGCGAGACACTTCACATTAAAAAGTCAACACCAGCAATCAACAGCCAATTAATGCACAACTATATTCTACCCACCTCAAGACTCCGCTCCAATATAGAAGCATCAAGAAATATAGACCAATAGGCTTTCTACAATCACTTCCATTCAATACCCATTGTTTCGTGTTCTGTCTTGTGTTGTTGAATTTAATACCCCATTAATACCACCTCACGTTGCGTCAGACTAGAAATAAAAATGAATTTTGGAGAATTGATTTTTGGAGAATTGATTTATTGAATTCTCCAAAATTCATTTTTATTTCTAGTCTGACGCGACACTTGAGCGCGTTTCGTTAAACTTATTACATTTTCAAAGACTTTAGCTTACACATACACAACTGAATAGAACTTACACATCTTCGATTTGTTTATATCTACATTTGAGTGAGGTGGATGGGGTGAGGTGGTATTAATAGGGTATTAAATTCCTAAACACAAGACAGAACACGAAACAATGGGTATTGAATGGAAGTGATTTGTAGAAAGCCTATTGGTCCATATTTCTTGATGCTTCTATATTGGAGCGGAGTCTTGAGGTGGGTGGAGTATAGTTGTGCATTAATTGACTGTTGATTGCTGGTGTTGACTTCTTGATGTGTAGAGCCTCGCAGACGTCAAGCCGCCTGCTATCGCTGTATCTATCGATGATTTCTGTGTTGTTTACTAGGATTTCTCTGGCGATGGTTTGGTTGTGGGAAGAGATTATATGTTCCTTAATGGAGCCCTGTTGCTTATGCATCGTTAAACGCCTAGAAAGAGATGTTGTTGTCTTGCCTATATACTGTTTTTTTTGGAGCTTACAGTCCCCAAGAGGGCATTTGAAGGCATAGACGACGTTGGTCTCTTTTAAAGCGTTCTGCTTTGTGTCTGGAGAGTTTCTCATGAGTAGGCTGGCCGTTTTTCTAGTTTTATAATAAATCGTCAGTTGTATCCTCTGATTTTTGTCTGTAGGGATAACGTTTCTATTAACAATATGTTTCAGGACCCTTTCCTCCGTTTTATGAGCTGTGGAAGAGAAGGGAATATGGGGAATATAAACCTGTATATGCGTATGGAAATGTTAAGACACACAAGCCTGGAAACCCACTTCGGCCAATCATTAGCCAGATACCCACACTCACGTACAGACTGGGGAAGCGACTTAACGACCTGCTGACTCCTTATGTCCCTTGCGCCTTCAGGGCCATGTCACCCGAAAATCCGATGAAAAATGGAATATTTACGAAAAATTACGAAAAATACTACAACGTTCTGGCAACACTGTGGTCCAAACCGTTTAATGATATCTTGAAAAATAACGTAATTAGAGTCAAATTTCCCGCTGCAACTTTCGTGAATCTGGTCCTCGCGCCGTGAGTACGCCGCGGGGTATTGTATCTTACGTTGTAGATGTCTTATTTTTCGTAATAGCGTTGAAAATAACATGTTATGCATAAAATGAATATAAACTAACCATATGGCAACACAACATATGGTCTGACACGAGGGTGGTGCAGTCAGTGACTGCGTGTCTCTCATGGAGAGAGGATGTATGCTGACGCGCTCACACAATATCTCCCAGAACATGCTATTTTTGGATTTTTAGCTATTTGTACTGCAATATGACTTACCAAACGAACAAGAGAGAAGCATTGACAGCTAGATGCATGCGAGCTCTCCATACGAGCTGGCCGCAATGCGTAAATCACCACTCACGAGTGACCGCAGGTAGAGAAACTTTGAGAGCGCGCTACGCAACTCCAACTTTTAAAACTAGATAAAATTTAACAGCCTTTATTTATTATTCTATTTACATGAAACTTGCACATTATATGTAGAAAATACGCCTCTATAAACGCATGTCATTATTCTTATCTACGTAGATTTATTGATTTTATAAATAATGATACACCTCATTTTGTTGCATACGTTTTTGGGAAACTTTTATAAAATCTGTATTATTGCACTAAATACATCTGGGATAATAATGTGACATGCAAATCTTTATTATATAGTAAGGTCATAGCTGAGGGTCGTATAAATGATTTTGGTTCACAATTGTGGGCTGTGAAATTTTTTGAACATGGTTGAAAAATTCGTCTTTTTTTTGTTTTTGTTTTTTCTCCGTCTCTATTTAGGCTGAGATGCTGAAACTTGGCCTAGGTGCAGCACCTTTCACATGTATCAGGATAATAAATTATGAATACCCTACAACAATTTTTTAAATCCGGGTGATATGGCTCCTTCAGCCAGAAGTCTCCAAAGGAATTTGTTGACTTACTGCGGGGCACACGGGCCACAGGGATAAGAGCCTCGTTGGACGTAGAATCCCTGTTTACCAACGTACCTGTGGACGACACAATCGGGATGATTGCCGACAGAGTGTATCGTGATCCGGCCTAAACTCCTCTTGACATACCAGAGAACATTCTGAGGAAACTACTCCAAGCTTGTACTAAAGAGGCACCTTTCTTGAGCCCGGGTAGACACATGTATAAGCAAGTAGATGGGGTCGACATGGGTTCCCCCCTAGGTGTCCTGTTTGCAAACCTTTACATGGGTACCATTGAGCAAAAAGTCTTAGTCGAAATGAACTTGAAACCGGCCATATACTGCAGGTATGTTGACGACATTTTTACACAGGTACCTGATGTCAGACATCTGCAAGAGCTGAAGGAGGCATTTGAGCAGAGTTCCGTGCTGCGTTTCACTTACAAGATGGAAAAGGATGGGAAGCTGCCCGTTCTAGATGTAACAGTCATGGAAAAGAGCGGAGGTTTCCACACTGCAGTCTACACTAAGGAAACGAACATAGGAATGTGCCTAAATGCCAAACAAAGAATATATATAATATATATATTCTTAATATATATAATATATATATATATAATATATATATATATATATATATATATATATATATATATATATATATATATATATATATATATATATATATATATATATATATGTGCAGGCGATGAGTCACAGTAACGTGGCTGAAGTATATTGACCTGACCACACACTAGAAATTGAACGGACGACGACGTTTCGGTCCGTCCTGGAAACGGACCGAAACGTCGTCGTCCCTTCAATTTCTAGTGTGTGGTCTGGTCAATATATGTATATATATATTTATATATGTCTCATTGAATATGACCGCATATTCTGTATTTACTATCTTCTGATTTAGGGCTTCTATCCCTCTAACTATTTTCTTAGCATCAGGGCTTAGCTGAAAGAGGAGTTCTCCAAAACTCATTTACGTAATTTCAAGGAGAAGAAAAGAAGTGAATTACTATAGAATGTATTACGCTTATTTATACAATTTGCTCAACGTTTCGAACCTCCATGGTTCATTCTCAAGTGAAAAGAATTTTCAGGACTGATTGATTTTATACCTGCACTGGGTCAGGTGATAAGACAAAAAAGGTAAAAACATGGGGGGATACATAAGGGATAAATGGGGGGTGAAACATAAGAATATAAGAATAGAGGTAACTGCGGAAGGCCTACTGGCCCATACGAGGCAGCTCCTATCTACATACAAAGATTAATCAGGTGTAATTGGCCTGTTATGTTGAACAGTGTCTTCTGTGTTGGCATCGTTATGTTCTGGTCTTGTCCTTAATCTCATTGTGGATAGAGTAAATAGTTCTTTGATTTTGGTGTTCATGGTAGGTTGTTCTATTCTTATGTGAATTCAAGAATTTGTAATCTTCTTGCATCTTGGGTTTTTTCTATTATACAGGTATTTTTGTTCAACATTTCTCTTGTTAGGGTGATGTCATGGGATTGTCTCATGTGATTCCTGGGGGCACCAGATTGAAGATGGCATGTCAAACGCCTCGTCAGCTTGGTCGACATCATTCCTATGTACTTAAATTGAAGGTTACATCCTTCGTGGGGGCAAGTGTATATGTATACAACGCTTGACTGCTGTAGAGGGTTCTCCGTCGGTTTCGGGCTGTTTTTGATAAGGAGTCCGGAAGTCTTCTTGGTTTTGTAGAATATTATCAGGTTTATGTTTTGGTTAGGAGTAATGCTTTTTACTCCTTTATGGATTATTTCTTTCATTATTCTTTCCTCTTTTATATGTTCACTGTGCATGGTTGATTTGTAATATAATTTTATTGGAGGTATTGTGGTTTCTGTTCTAGGTTCAGGATTATACCAACGGTCCAAGTGTCTTCTTATAGCAGCGTTTATTTCCGCGCAGCTATATCCGTTGTTCACCAATACCTGAGTTACTCTTTCAATCTCTCTACTCACGTTGCTCCATTCAGAGCAGTGGGTAAGCGCTCGACGAATATAAGCATTGAGAACACTGGCTTTGCATCTTTGGGGGCACTCACTTCTACCGTTCAGGCATAATCCTATGTTGGTGGGCTTAGTATATACGTTGGTGCTTAAAGAGGTTCCTGTTTTTGTTATTAGTATATCCAAGAATGGCAGATTGTTATTTTCACTATTTTCATGTGTAAATCGGAGAACTGACTCTCTCTCTCTAGATGGCTTTTTAGATCAAATAGTTCATGAGTCTTTTTCTATTGCGAATATGTCATCTACATAACGGCAATATACAGTTGGTTTTTGTCTGCTACTGAAGACTCTGTCTTCGATGGTTCCCATATAAAAATTAGCAAAAAAAACTCCTAAGGGGTAGCCCATTGCTACTCCGTCTATTTGTAAATACATGTCTCCTTGTGGACTGATGAAAGGGGCTTCCTTTGTACATGCTTCGAGAAGACTCTTCAAGTGTGGCTCAGGTATGTCTAATTTGGGGGTGCTCTTGTCTCTGTATACTATGTCCAGTATCATTCCTATGGTTGTGTCGACTGGGACGTTGGTAAATAGGGATTCGACGTCCAGGGAAGCAATGATTCCATCGGGCTGAGTAGATTTGATTAATTCTAGGAAATCTGCTGATGACTGTAGACTATACTTACTTGGAGTGTATGGAGTTAGGAGTTCATGGAGTCTTTTTGCTAGGTGACATATAACATGAGTATTGTTACGGTGCCCTCTCCTATTTCTTTCGTTTGCCGGCTTAAAGAGTCATATCAACTCTCCCTACTGATTCTCTGAGGTTCAGGGAGTCTAATGGTATATGTGGCGACCAGACCGGCTGCCAGTTAAGGGAAGGAAGTTACATTATAAGTTGTAAATAAGGGGAAATTGGCGCCCTGATATAAAATGAAAGAGTATCCCCTAATGCAGATATGACCTTTTGGAAGGAACACTAGCCGATCGCGGATTGGCCGACTTAGGTCGCGGGCGACCAATCAGGGCCCGCCGTGATGTCACCGAGTGCCCCGGGCGGCACCAACATCAGAGTTGACCTAACCTCGGAAGCGAGAGGACGCGCCTCGGTCTGCTCTCAAGGATTTGAGGCTCTACAAGCCTTTCTTGGTGGATTAGTGCAGGCTATCGCAGCCCATCTCACGTATTGGAGACCCCGCGCTTCTGGGAAGCGAAAAGGAACCAAGTTTATTGAGCGAAAGAGTGCCAAACTTGGAAAATATTCGACGACGACGCTGGGCGGCGACGCTGGACGTTGGGGGACTGGAAAGGTGTGGCGGGCAAGCCTAGCTGTGACCGGGTCACATCCACTGAGGGTTTTGGAAGGACGACACCGTGTCTAGGACAAGGAGCAACGCCTTGTGGAAGGGGCGAGTGTGGGAAAATAGTGATTAGCTCAGCGCCTATCGATGAACCAGGATTGGGGTAGCTGAATCTCAGGGATTGGAACGGCGACGACGCGAAGGCTCCACGACACCTGAGGACCTGTGGAACGTCCTGGATCGTCAAGGATCGACCCAAGGAAGCGTGGGAACCTCACACCATCGAGGGACAGGCGTCGTGAGCCAGGAATGTAAGGTAGATCATTTTCCCTCCCATTACCCCTTGTGTGAGTAGGCTAGTTTGGCCACAATAGTTACCTATGTATGTGGCAACAGGACATTAATACTTTAGTAGTAGAATAGGCTGCAAGGCAGCTTGTGTCCAGGACTGTCAGAGAGGACAGTGTGTATTGATGGCAGGACAGTGAAGAAGAGGCGCCGCCGTGGTGAAGAGACCCTCCTGTGAGAGAGTGTGGGACTCCTGTCTTTCTGCCCAGTTGAAGGAGTGTTGGAGGTCGTGGAAGAAGAGGCTGACGATCTTCAGACTTATTATCCTTATTTTCATATTCATGTATTACTTGTGTTTGTATGTGTGATCATGTAATTTGCATCAGTAAATTCACACTTTTATCATTGTGTTTAAGTGTGCCTCCATTTATAATATTTCTCTATGAGCATACACGAAGGTTATCATAGTACCACCTAGGGAACACAACGTTCTCTATAGAAGTTCTTACTGCCTGGTGAGTGGTAAAGGCAGCACAGACTTACATAAAAGTGTACCCCTAGCCATCCGATCAGTATCAGTGCCTGAGTGGTGGCAACTATTAACGTAGTGGCTATAGAGAGGTAAAGGCACACAGACCTTCCTGGGAGAGTACCCTGGGCCAACAGTCTAGTAGCAGATCTATGGGAGTAGCAATCTTCTGGCTACAAACAATATATATGATACACCCACTGAACTGCATTGCTGGGGTGCAGATCTAACAACCCAGCTGGCGACCTTGGTAAGAAGAGGATAGAGAAGATAGGTGGGAAATGAGTTCCTGCAACCTTTTTGTCTGGCAGGCAAGATTCAGGGAGGTTATTGTTATAAGGTAAGCCTGAGTCTTCCTTCACTCCTCCACGGGTCTAGGCCGGAACTGTTAACAGCAGTTTCCCCGTGTTTGACTGAAGGGCTTCCAGGGTGAATCAGTGGCACCCCTTTTGTGGTAGAAGCAAAGACCTGCGGAGGTGGGCATTGTTGGTCCTCTCCTGTGTGACCAAGGAGACTCCGGTGAATCCCGGGAGTCGGAGGGGCTGAGTATTCGGATTTTTGAGCCCCTAGCAGCCAAGTGCTAGCAGAGCCCCGGCCCACCACCCCCACGTGACAGTATCCCCTTAAAGAAGAGTGAATGGGTGATTCCGTGACGTCATCGACGTCACGTATTTATACTACTCATAATCTTTTTATACAACAGTCTAGTGTTTAAATTTAATAAAAAAGTGTTCACTACGACTGAATATAATTTTCAACCCTGGGAATCTATTCCTTAAACATAAATAGAACCTTCAAACATTTGCGTTCGTCTCCCCCAGGGAGCGTCGTCACACACCACAATATCAACAAAGCACGCGCTGTAGAGTGGCTCTCCATGTGAGCTGATTTAACTCGTTAGACACCCAGACTACGTGTCAACAAGCAAGCAACCAGCAAAACAGCCTCTCAACAACCACAGCAACACCAGTATCCGTCTTACCAAGTATTTGTGTTTAATCTTGGCCATAGTTATTCATAAATAGGTAGGCAGTTATAATGCATGAACCCCCCCTCCCCCATAACCAAGTACGTTTACTCAGCTCAACACACTCATATTCCATGTCATACCTGGACTTATATATTTAGGGAAACATTGTTAATTCTTTAAACTCGGCAGGTAATTGTGATTTGGAGTTACAAGAAACAAAGCAGACAGTTGGCCTTCCATATAAGATTATTACCTAGCTGTACACCAAGCTTTGTAGGCCTCCAGACAGCCGCCATTACGTGGCACTCAGAGGCACAGGGCCACACCCAATTTTAATGCTACAATTACACAGCCTTAGCAGGCCCCATCAACAAGAACAGCTAAGCCCCTTTTTGTACAATACTGTAGACAGAATATTTATAATCATAATTCATTATTGCTATAATAATAGTAGATTAGACCACCATACGTGGTATGATTTATAATTTATATTTATTAGGTAAACAATTTGTGGTTTATGAAGGAGCCATCTCAAAGTGGTTTAAGCTGCAAATTGTCCCCCCAATTATGTGAGATAAATTTAGGCAGCTGAATGAGTACATACAGTCCACTCACTTACTTACTTAATTATTTACTTGCTTAATTAACTAACTTATTACTAAGAACTAACTAAAGAAAATAATCAAATAAAATTATCATAGTAAAGTCAATTAAAAAGAATTAAGCTGCTAGGATTTTTCCACAATAATTATGGTCCTCAACGAACTGGATTCATGATCCTGATTAGGATCTATATATATAACATTAGTGCAATATTTACACAATATCTACATATACATTAATTATAGCAGGAAGACATTGCTATACATTTTACATTTTTCTAGCCTAACTTTTTCAATCTCGGCAAATAGCAAATAGAACTTAAAACAAGCACTGTTATTGTTCCAAGGCCTGTACAAAAAGAACAATTGTGTTTTTCATTACAAGATATTGATAAGAGGCTAATTTACTCGTAAATGTATATGTTTTTTATAATATTAAGTGTTTATATAAACATTATTTTTTAATATTGCACCATTACTGTAACAATTACTTCATGCCACATTATTTACAACTAATTCTTGCACAAGGGTAGGACATTTTAGGCTGGTGTTGTATAGCAACCTAGTCTAATTTATTGTGCTAACCTGGTGTAAGGGTTAGAATTTTACACTTGTCTAGAGTTGAACATATATTACAACCTAGCAAGCACATATTTTTATGCAGTACTCATGACAACCCGAGTTGTGTTGTCTACATAAATAAATAATAAATAATAATAAATAAATAAATGTTTATTCAGGTAAGGTACATATATACAAGAGATTTTACAAAAGTTGATAGATTTATAAATAGAGCTCGTACATACAATGCCTAAAGCCACTATTACGCAAAGCGTTTCGGGCAGGAAAAACATTAATGACTAAAATTTAATACTAATTGAGTATAAAGAATAAAATGTGTTGAGAACAAATAAAAATAAAAAAGGGGGAAACATGGCTGAAAAAGCAGTACAAATACAATTAGGTCGACAAACAGCGTTGTTTAAAAAAACAGACATGAGTTGACAATAGAGGGGTAAGGTAGGTTACAGGGAATTTATTAGGTAGTGCTTCTTTTTTATCTTAAACTGGTTGAGAGAGGTACATATTATTACCTTAACTGTAGTAATAATTTAACTATAATCATTTCACCTTTGAGTGTTAACCTGTGTCTCTGTACCAACCAAGAGTGATAATGAAGGGCTAACTTGAGGAAATTCCAGCATTGATGCAGGCTTACCACTCAAATTATAGTGTGTATGATTATATAGTGTATTTTTTAAATGATAAGCAGCTCTAGTTCGGAAACTAGTGGCTCTACTAACTCAAGTGCCAGAAACAGTCCAAATCAGAGTCCAACAAGGCTTAGTATACCTTGAGGTGCTTCCGGGGCTTAGCGTCCCCGCGGCCCAGTCGTCGACCAGGCCTCCTGAAATTACATCTGCATTAGTACTGTATTAGTACATCTGCAACATGGCTAGCAAATACAGCCATTATGTCTACTCCCAAAAATGTTAAAGTGTCCCTCAATGGTATGAAGGGGCCACTTAACCCGACAGATCAAACAATGTGAGGATTTAAGTAATCAAACTCAAGTTAATTATGTAGAACTGGAAGGCCATTATAAGGTTGCACAGACCAAATATCAACATGTGCTCTTACAAATATTGAAAAATCAGGATATCCTCACAAACACCAATATCAATGAAGAGGCAATGGACGATGTAATACAAGAAAATGTAGATTACGAAGATATAGTGCATACAAAGTTACAACAC
Organism: Procambarus clarkii; assembly: GCF_040958095.1. Classification (NCBI taxonomy): domain Eukaryota; kingdom Metazoa; phylum Arthropoda; class Malacostraca; order Decapoda; family Cambaridae; genus Procambarus; species Procambarus clarkii. Next base: position 9,614,885 of record NC_091229.1, read on the forward strand.
TTTGACAATTTAATAACCATACATATAGCCAATACAAATATTGCAGCCACAGCTTCCCAAAACCAGATACAACCAGAAGTCAAATTACTATCACTCAGTCTCCCAACTTTCTCTGGTACAGAGGACGAGAATTAAAACCTCTTCTGGAACAAATTTGTCGATTCTGTGGATTCTAATGCCAATGTAGCAAAGACAACAAAATTTACATATTTACAAAGTATCTTAAAGAATGAAGCATTAAAGGTGCTCTGTAATCTGACCTTTACTGATGACGGTTATGACTGATGACATAGTCATCAGTCAGTCATCTTTACTGATGACATAGTTATTCAGCCCCTTAAGGATAATTATTCTAAGCCAGAAAGGACTATCAGATTTCTAACCCAGAAGCTGTTGGATATTAACCCTCCAGATAGTACAGCTGACTCACTCCAAGCCTTTAGATTGGAGCTTGAGTCCTTGCTCAAGGCACTTAAGAACAAGGTCAACTTGGACGAATCTGACTGGATAATCCAAGTCCATATGAAACGCAAATTACCCAGTGACGTACTGGATAAGTTGTTTGTCTTATATAACAAATCCTCTCTGAGAGTAAAGGAGATTTCCGAAGGTTTGCGTTCCATAATAGAAAGACAAAGAGATAACCCAGATGAAAAAGCTACATCTAAACCTTCGTCTACCACTAATAGTAAACAACAGAGTACAAACAGTACTTCAAACAAATCTAAAACAACTTCCTCCTCCCCAAAGTGGAAACAAGGCAGTATAGGCACATATGCAGTTGGTCCCTCCAAACCTACAGTTAATGCGTCACCCAAACCGGTGACTCCCCAAGATGCTGTTAACGTCTGGAAACCATGTGTGTTTTGTGAACAATCACATTCCATATACTATTACAAAGCTTACCCCGATCGTGCTACACGGATAAAACGACTCAAGGAGTTACGTAAATGTACCAGGTGTATAAGGGCACATAATCCCGACACCTGTACAACTCAAATACGCACCTGCAATAAGTGCCATAAGGGTCAACACCATACAGCACTTTGTGGGGGACTCAAGTAGAAAGTCTCCCAAACCACAGGAAGAGGAAGGAACTTCCACTTCAGTACAGCTTTGTACCGTGTTACCTGACATAAGTGTCTTCTCAACAAGGTCTGATCAGCTGTACCCACTGCTCAATTGATCATTAAAAATGGAGAGTCCAAAGTCACCGTACGTGGCTTATTTGACCAAGGATCCCAAATGACTTTTATCTCAAAGGAGTTGGTAGATGGCCTGAACCTGAAACCTGTACGAGAGAAATGAATAGACATAGATAGGATTCGTGACTAACTCAGGAGCCTGAGTCTTCAAGGTAGTACAACCTAAAGTACGTTTAGGAGGTTATGTCCAAACGATACAAGCTCTGGTAGTAGATAGATTCCCAACAGACCAATATGTATATAGTCTAGGGACAACAGCCAAATTCCTGAAAGAAAAAGGAATCAAATTGGCTGATAAAATCACATCAGACACCCTTTCCAATATTGGAATCCTTATGGGATCAGATGTCTACCATAAGTTTATCAAAGGAAAGGAAGAAAAACAAGGTATGAACTTGTTACCATCTGCAGGTGGCTATTTGCTAACAGGCCCAGTATTACGACTGAAGCAACCCGCACCTGTAGACCACCAACATGCCAACCCAGTAATGGTTGCATGACTAGGAGAACAGTCTCCACTGCAATTCAGAGACATGTCCGAGGATGAGCTTGATCCCCCTGTACATAAGCTATGGGACCTGGCAACTCTCGGCATTGTCCCTGAACAACATAGCCCAGATGACGACTGGACTTACAAACAATACCTGGACTCAGTTATCTACAGAGATAATCAATACTGGGTCAGGTTACCATTGAAGCTGAATCACCCTCAGCTACCCGTCAACCATTTTATGGCACAAAACCAATTAAGATCACAGGTGTTGCACTTACAAAGACAGCCTGAGAACTTGAAATTGTACCATGAAATAATACAGAAGCAACTCGAAGACAAATTTATCGAAATTGTCACAAATGATAACCCAAAGGAAGGACACTACCTGCCACACCACCCTGTACTGAAAAATTCTGCTACTACCCCACTACGGATAGTATTTAATTGCAGCGCTAAGACAAGGCAGAGTAGTGTTTCATTAAATGACTGCCTTCAAACTGGCCCCTAACCTGAACCAAAGGCTATACAACGTGCTGTTAAAGTTCCGTATTGGGACTTACGCATATACGGCTGACATCAGCAAGGCTTTCCTTAGGGTAGGTCTCCAAAAAGAAGACCGGAACTGTACAAAGTTCCTATGGATCAAGGATCATAACGATCAAACAGTGAATTAATCACTTACAGGTTTGTGTCTGTTTTGTTTCGGGCCACTTCTTCACCGTTTCTGCTTCAAGCTACCTTAGATACACATTTAAAGAAGTCCAATAGCCCAAACAAAACAGAAATTAGCAATAACTTGTATGTAGATAATTTTCAAGGAACAACCAGCAGTGAGAGTAAACTGTTGAACATATACCATGAGGCCAATCAAGAATTAATAGGAGCAAATATGCCTCTCCAGTCGTGGGTCTCCAACAATGCCAAATTAAATCAACTGATCACAACTGAATTTCCCGACTACTAGGTACCCGAGATGACAAAAGCACTAGGCGTCAAATGGAATACGACAACGGATCAGCTGACAATCAAGTTGGTGGAGCCAGATCCCACTACCTTAACAATAAGAAAATTACTCTCACAAGTCAGCAAACCCTACAACCCATTAGGACTATTAAGTCCAATCTTAATTAATGGAAAGTTGATAATGCAGGAATCTTGGCAACAAAAGATAGGCTGGGATGATCTTCTAACACCTACCTGACAAGAAAAATGGCAAGGGCTAGTGAAAGATTTAAGTATCCTAGAGTCTGTCAAGTTCCCTCGGAACACAGTAGTAAATGAAAAAGATCCAATTAAGCTACATGTATTTTGTGATGCCTCAGGAAAGGCTTATGGCACAGTAGCTTACCTGGTCTCAAATGGCAAGCCAATTTGCTCACATCAAAGGCCAGAGTGGCACCTTTAAAGAAAAGATCATTGCCACAACTGGAATTAACAGCCTTACTGCTAGGTGTAAGATTGGCTCATTATCTGATCAAGGCCTTAGGCAACATCCACTTTGAAGAAACAGTGGTATGGTTAGATAATGAGGAAGTGCTACAGTGGGTTAAAAACAATAATAGTAAGAATCCTTACGTGAGTAACTACGTTAAGGAAATACGAGAGTTGTCAGCAGGGTATAAACTAAGATATGTACCCACCAAAGAAAATCCAACTGACTATCTCTCCCGAGGCCTGATTTTATGGCAATTAATAAAGGCAGAGATGTGGTTAAATAGACCTCGGTGGCTAATCAGCGACCAGTGGCCTAAACAAAAGCCACAAGTCATTGTGACCAATGTCACTATTCCCACTGAGAACCCAGAACTACCTCGGACTTTGGTAATTGATCCTACTTGGTACTCTGAAATGAACAAACTAATAGGTGTCACCCAAGTAGTGTTTGATTTTCTAGAGAAAATAGGAATCAAGCATAAATTCCCTAGTGCCCTAAGGCACTGGGTCAAAAGAGCTCAGACAGACACATTCGGGACAGAATTTGACAATGTTCCTAAGAAGCTACAAAATGATCTGGGTCTCTGGTTAGACACCGACAATTATAACATAATAAGATGCGGAGGCCGCTTACAGCATGCTGATATAGATCTGGAAGCAAAAAATCAAAGATTGCTTCCTCATCACCACATAGTAAGTATACTAATTGTGTTACACATACACAAATACAGCACTCTGCATGGTGGGGTATTAGATACTTTCACAGACTTAAGACAACAGTACTGGCTACCCCAAGGTAGGCAGACAGTAAAATCAATAATTAAATCCTGTGTTATTTGCCGGAGATATGATGCCAGAGTGTGTCCATATCCAGGCCCTCCACTTCCTAAGGAACGAGTTGTACATATTCGTCTCTTAGAGACTACAGGAGTAGATTTCACAGGAGCACTAACACTAACTGGCACCAAGGACAAAAAACTAGTAAAGGCCTATATCTGTCTTTTTACTTGTGCCACAACAAGGGCAGTCCATCTAGAAGTGACTCCCAATATGAGTGCCGAGGCATTCTTACAGGCTTTCCGCAGGTTTGCTTCATGTAGATCCTGTCCTAAGTTAATGAAACAGACAATGGGTCCAACTTAATGGCAGGAGAAGCATGTCTGAGGAAAATCTGGACACACCCAAAGGTACGCACGGCCCTAAATCAACGGCAGTGCCACTGGAAATTCATACCACCCAGAGCACCATGGCATGGAGGCTTCTATGAATGCATAATTGGTACGGTGAAACGTTCTATACGGAAAACCCTACACTGCCAAAAGATTGACCTACAGGAGCTCCAAACCGTACCCATAGAGATAGAAGCATGAGTTAATAACCGACCACTTACCTACCTCTCTGGTGATGTTTTGCAGCGTGAACCATCATGTCCAGCTCATCTGATGTATGGGAGACCTCTCATCACCCTTGTGTCCCTTACGGACGAGGAACCAGAAGATCCTTCATATGTCCGAGAGAGCGATTTAGTTCAACATTTCAAACATCTATCATGGGTGATAAGTTGGTGGAATGACGTATGGACTCGAGAATACCTTACTGCTCTGAGGGAGTATCATTACGGGACGAACAACCCTTACAACAGAATTACCTTGAACTCTGGTGACATAGTTCTGGTGGATAGTGATGGACCATGCTCAGAGTGGCCTATAGGCCAAATAGTCTCTGTTCGTCCAGACAGCCAGGGCATCTTGAGAATAGTGAAAGTAAAATGCCGAGGCAACACTACTCTCAAAACATTAGAGAAATTAGTTCCATTAGAACTGGCAGGAAATGAAGACGTTCAACGACTTCCAGCACCCGAAACACCAGTACGGGACATTTGTCCTCAAAGGACTGCAGCACAACAATGTAAACTCAAATTAAAACAGCACTATAATTATGAAGGAGAAGAATAAAGTGATCACAGTCACTACCAGGACTTCGACCTATGTTCATCCTCCCCCTCAAAATTATGTCGGAAATCCGACACACATACATGAGTATCCCCTAACAGAAGAGGGAATGAGTGATTCCGTGACGTCATCGACGTCACATATTTATGTTACTCATAAACTTTTTATACAACAGTCTAGTGTTTAAATTTAATAAAAAAGTGTTCACTAAGACTGAATATAATTTTCAACACTAGGAATATAGCTTAATACTCTGTTCCTTAAACATAAATAGAACCATCAAACATTTGAGTTTGTCTCCCCCAGGGAGCGTCGTCACACACCACAACATCAACATAGCACACACTGTAGAGTGGTTCTCCATATGAGCTGATTTAACTCGTTAGACACCCAGACTACGTGTCAACAAGCGAGCAACCAGCAAAACAGTCTCTCAACAACCACAGCAACACCAGTATCCGTCTTACCAAGTATTTGTGTTTAATCTTGGCCATAGTTATTCATAAATAGGTAGGCGGTGATAATGCATGAAAACCCCTCATAACCAAGTACGGTTACTCAGCTCAACACACTCATATTCCATGTCATACCTGGACTTATGTGTTTAGGGTAACATTATTAATTTTTTAATCTCAACAGGTAATTGTGATTTGAGTTACAAGAAGCAGAGCAGACAGTTGGCCTTCAATATAAGATTATTACCTAGCTGTACACTAAGCTTTGTAGGCCTCCAGACAGCCGCCATTACGTGGCACTCAGAGGCACAGGGCCACACCCAATTTTGATGCTACAATTACACAGCCTTAGCAGGCCCCATCAACAAGAACAGCTAAGCCCCTTTTTGTACAATACTGTAGACAGAATATTTATAATCATAATTCATTATTGCTATAATAATAGTAGATTGACCACCATATGTGGTATGATTTATAATTTATATTTATTAGGTAAACAATTTGTGGTTTATGAAGGAGCCATCTCAAAGTGGTTTAAGCTGCAAATTGTCCCCCCAATTATGTGAGATAAATTTAGGCAGCTGAGTCAGTACATACAGTCCACTCACTTACTTAATTATTTACTTGCTTAATTAACTAACTTTTTACTAGGAACTAACTAAGGAAAATAATCAAATAAAATTATCATATTAAAGTTAATTAAAATAGAATTAAGCTGCTAGGATTTTTCCACAATAGTCTACTCCTGCAATTCATGAATGGGCATTCCGTATCTGTCCACTGTGGTCTTGGTGAGAATTTGAATACTTACTGTTTTAGGTAGGGCTCCATCCCATCCCTTTCCGGATGTGTCCTCTAACTCTCTTTAATCTTTACCTCCCGGGTCCCATGGAAACACAACCAAGTTGTTGTCTTCCGACGACCAGTCTGTAGAAGGAGGCTTCGTGCTTTTGTTTCTAACTTTTCCCCGGGCCTGAACACTGCACACACAATCAAACGATCCTGTAGCTAGTGGGACCACGTCGTCTACCGTTTCTTGAAATGTTGCCCAGTTCTGGTGTGCCCTGTGAATATAAGAACAGCCTCCGCATGGCAAGTCTTGTACGGGGATGTCATCACGGAAGTGTGTACATAACTGCTGGGTATCCCCTTCCCTCGACAATGAGTCCACATTGATGTGTTTCTTTCCTGCCCTGTGTTGGATCTTTAAGTCAAACTGGCTTACTTCTTCCAACCAACGAGCTAATTGATCTTGGGGATTCTTGAACTTAGTCAACCATACCAAACTGCCATGATTCGTTCGAATAATAAAAGGCCGGCCCAATAGAGAGTGCCGAAAAAGCCTGGTAAACCTCACGACTGCTAACAATTCCTTCCTGGTAATGCAATACCTTCTTTGCTCTGGGGTTAATGCAAAGCTGGCATAAGCAATTACTACTTCCTGTTCCTCCTGAACCGGTAGCAACTCAGCACCTATTGCCCAATCAGAGGCGTCGGTATCCAGGATAAATAGATCCTGTCCATTGGGTAGCCCTAAAACAAGGGTCGTAGTCAAAGCCGTCTTGATAGCCACGAAGGCCTCTTGGTGTTTACTTTCCCAATTAAATTTGTTTGCCCCGGTTAATGCATATAGAGGAGCCGCTAGCTCTGCAAATTCTTTTATAAAGGCCCTATGGTAGCTGGCTAATCCTAAGAATCGTTCCACATCCGTGGACGACCTAGGGGTTTGCTACCTCACCACTGCCTCTATTGCCTCCGGTTCCAATTCTAGCCCTATCCAGCCCAAGAATTCGACACGCTTTTTTTAAACAAGGCTCATTTTTGTTGCTTAAGGCGCAGGTCATATCTCCTGAATCTTTTAAAGACTTGTTCCAGGTTGGAGAGATGGCTCTGAAAGGACTCGCCCAGCACTAAGATGTCGTCCAAAAAAGCTAGCACGGTTTCCCAATTTAGTTCTCAGAGCACTAGATTCATGACTCTTGCATAGGTAGCTGGAGCATTACAAAGGCCAAAAGCCATTTTCTTAAACTCAAACAGACCATACTTGGTGATAAATGCCGTCTTTTTCCGATCTTCCTCGGCTACATTGATCTGGTAGTATGCTGAATTGGCGTCAAATTTACTGAAACATTCGATCCCTGCTAATGTGTCCAGCAATTCATCGACTAGCGGAAGCGGGTACACATCGTTTATGGTACGGGAATTCAGTTCTCGGTAGTCCACACACCATCGAACCGAGGTATCCCTTTTCCTCACTAACACTGGTGCCGATGCCCACTCAGACATCGACGGTGTGACAATACCTGCATCAAGCATGTGTTGAAGGTGTCCTTTTTCCTCCTGTGCAAAACATGCAGGTGTTCGTCGTATTTTCTGTTTCACAGGTCTGGCATTGCCTGTGTTGATGTGGTGTGATACTTCATTAAAAGATTCCAAATCAAATTCGCTTGCCGCAAAGACATCCTTATATGTCAGTAACAAATGGGTCAGTTGGCTCACCTGTTCTGCTGTCAGAGTTTCTTCTATGTCCCATAACATGCTTACCATATTGGTGGGTAGGTTGCCGTGGGTTTCCTGTGGTGCCTCCCCTACTAACCTTACAGACACTGCTGAACTGGGTAAAACCTCCCATGCTGCTTCTGCATTGGCCACATGCGTCTGTCTCTTCAATGTGATGTTCCGGTCTATTACATTAAGTACAAATATTTGTAAGGTTTTTCTTTTCTGGTGCAATATACGAATTATTGGCACCCTCCCGTCGTCCAAGGGTTCCACTAGGTATTGGGGCATGTTATTGTCCAGTTCACATGTGACGTTTGCAACCGACCGTGGTGGAATGACCGTGTGTTGAGACACTGCCACTTTAGCAGTGGCAGTAGGTCTGGTGTATTCTCCCTTCCCAACTGCATAGGAATAATTTGCCCCTGTAATATCATTTGAGATTGGGCCAAGGCCAGGCTGATGCCCTGACGTTTCATAAAATCAAGCCCCAGTAGCATGTTATCTTCAATTGGTGCTACATATACGTTTACTTTAAATTTCCTTCCTGGAATTAGTAATGTAACCGGCCCTACAAGTGTCCCGGGAATGCATATACATTTCCCCGCTGTATTGAGAGTGATCCGCCTTATTACCAGTAATAGGGGTATCAACTTTTGATGAACCTCTTGAGAAATAATTGTGACTTCCGCCGCTGAATCAACTATTGCTCTCACCATTACGTTCTCTACTTGAATCGGGATCCAGAACATGGAACCCGACCGTAATTGCCTAATAGTTATTTGTTCTTGTTCCTCTTTTTCTTGCTTATCAATGTCCCCGGGTGTGCCGGGTGGATCTACCTCATCCTCCCTGGGGGAACAACTACTCTCTTCTTGAGGGAACTCTTCCTCATCACCTACTTGCTGGAAATTTAAACCTACCCCCTCATGTTGATAGAAGTCTTCCTCGTCTTGCGACACATTAATTTTACCTTCGCCTATGTTCCTTTCGTCTGCCAGTGCTACCATTTCAGGCGCACCTTCTGAAAATGTTTGATCGGACTGCCACTCTTCCTGATGGATATCCAGTGCTGGTATTTGGAGGGTATACATTTTGAACCCTCGAGAAGGACCTGGTGTCATTGAATGTGGTGTAACCACAATCTGCTGGCCTGGTAAGTCGTGGGTCGAATCTAGGCCTCTTGAACCGACCAGTCGTTGTTTAAAGACTGATCCTCTTCCAGAAATGAAACATGATACTTATCGTTGGAATGCTTTTCCTGTTTATGGCCTTCATTCCAGCCACTCTTAGACCTTTGGCAATCGTGAGCAAAATGACCCTCTTCCCCACATAGGTAACAATTATTACTCCTCCTAGGTGAAGGGGTTCGTTGACCACGAGGTGATATAATAGCGTTTGTGAGACGCCTCAAACCCTCACATACTTCGTTCAATTTGTCACGAACCCCTGAGATCCCCGAGACAACTTCGTCTAGTTTTGCGTTCATTCCTGTCAATTTATCTAGCTTTGTATCTATTCCCGCAAGAGAGGGAGAGCCTGATCCAGCATTTATTTCACGGAGACCCCCATTACCATCACCTGATAGGCTAGCAGCCGGTGACGAATTTGGGGATTTTGTAGGTGTCCGTGAACGGAGGCAGAAAGCCAAATAACTCCGGGCTGGCTGTTCGTATTGGGAAGGTCTACCCACAGCATTTATCTGCACTACTGGCCCTTGGGACGTCTGCTGCTGGGAACCATATGAGGATGAACCTGCTGACCCATGAATAGCAACAGAATTATGCTGAAATGTCTGAGCCCTATCAATGGATTTTTCCATGGAAGAAATATTAGCGTTAGAAATATATTCTGCTAAACGCTTATCTAGCAAATCCTGACCAAATCGCATGATTGCCATCTGCTCTTCCTCTCCCATTTCCAGATGTTTGTAAGCTCGATGAGCCAAATGCTGGACTCTATCAGCCCATTCTTAGATTTCCTCACCATTCTCCTGGCGGGCCTGAGAAAATTTCATTATTGCTACGCCTAAAACCTCCCTATCTCCAAATTGCTTTACAAGCTTGTGCATCATGCGAGTGTAATCAATTGATGGTTCCCGGTCTAGTATCCGGTTGTAAAAATCACTAGCTTTGCCCTTAAGACACCAACCCTAGTTTGTTAGAGAAGTAGTGCCACGGCAATCTTTTTCTGCTGCCCCCTCCCCATCTGGCCCGTTGACGTCGTGAGGGGCTTGGTGGACGGCTGCTGGAGTGTGATGCTCTGTGGGGCAGTCCTCTGTCCTTTTCTGGCCTTGCACTCCTGCTGCTGTCTTCTCTAATTGTGCCGGATCGCTTTTCCTTTTCCTTATGTTTCGTTTTTCTCCCCCCTCTTCTCCTATCTGCTTGTCGTTTCCTGCCGACCTTTTGCTTGTTTTGGATTATTTCTTTGGACTTCTTCTATTTTGACGCCCGGGTGCTTGAGGAGGCATACTCTTGCACCCGTAGAACTGTAGTACCCAACGTCTCAAGCGAGGGGAATCTTTTATTGTCAATCCCCCTTTCGTCGCTGAACCCGATCTCGCCGGACTGACGGTTCTTAAGGTGGCGTTTGTGGGGCGTATACTCACGATGCACCCCTAGGGGGCCCCAGCTTGATTGGCGATAGCTTCCTGTTGGGTGTCCTGCCTCTAATTGTGGCTCCATGGTGGGTATGGGGACACATTCGTAGATGAATTTTTCTCTTCGTTTCTATGTCGTTGAATGTTTCCGTTGTACCCTCTCAGGCTCGTGGGGTGGGCGACCAAGCCCCCGAGTCGGCCTGTATTGGAAGACCAGGCTCTGTAGCTCCCGCTGCGTTTGGCCCCGACCTTGCTGCTCCTTTGACCGTCCTGACTTCTTTCCCCAGCTCCCCTCCCTCCTCTGTGGTTGGGTCGAGCCTCCAGCCCCCGGTGGTGACCACTTCGTCCCCTGGTGCGACTAAGTCTCTCGTTGTGACTACTGCGACTTTGTAACAAGTGCTGGAGGTTTGGGCATGGTGCCTCCGCTGCTCTGGGACTGTCTCTCTCTGTCCTTTGTGTGGGGGTGAAGGTCACTCTAAGTCGGAGTGCACTTCTCCCCAAGCTCGCTGCCTCAACTGCGGTGAGGCCCATCCTACCTTCTCCCGTGCCTGTGTCCATTACAAGCTTGAGGCAGCCGTCCTCAACCTGAAGCACCGGGAGCGTTTATCTTTTCCTGAGGCGAGGCGCCAGGTTCGCCGGCTACCGCCTTATACTAACATCTCTTATGCTCGCGTGTTGCGCTCTTCCTCTCCTCGTCCTTCCCCCCTTCCTCAGACTCACAACCGTTTCCGGGCCTTGGACCCTGATACGCCCACTGCCCCCTCCTCTGTCCCTTTGTGTTCTGTCCTGAGGGGTCCCCCTCCTGGTCGTCTGTCTGGGGTTCCCCTTCTTTCTACCCGGTCTGTCATGTCTCCTGTGTCTTCTTCCTCGTCCCCCTCCGATCCTCCTTCCCATCCTCTTCCTCCATCTATCGGCTCTCCCCGCCGCCTGTCGGTGCAGGCGGATGTCCATCGCTCTCCTAACGGCCGTCTTGTGTGCTCTCGTTCAGCTTCTCCTGTTGAGACACTAGAATCCGTTGCCCGATACGTAGTTGCTGGGACACCAGTCTCTTTAAGTCAGAAGCGTAAGCCTGGCTCCTCTCCTTCCTCCTCCCAGGCGGGTAAGAAGGCTTCGCTTTCATCCTCAGCTCCTACTTCTGGCTCTGTTGCTCCTTCCCCTCCCGTTTCAGTGATTGCACCCCCTGTTCCTGCTATGGAGGTTTCTTTGGCCCCTGCTTCCCTTTCGGTTGCTGCTCTTGCTGGGGTGCGCTCACCTCTTTCTACTCCCCCTCTTCCTGCTGCTGTCCTTGACTGCTCCTCTCCATTGTCTCCTCCTCTTCCTCCTCCTCCTCCGGACCCCGCCCGCCCACCTCTGATCTGTTCTCCCGTTTCCTTCCCTCCGTCTTTGCTCAGTTTACCCATGCCCCCTAACCCTGACTTTGCTGACCCTGATCCCGACCCTGATATTCTTTAACGTGCTCTGTTGCTCTTTCGCCTTTGTTTCTTCCTTGTTCTCTGTTTTTGTCCTTTCTCTTCTCGTCGTTGTCCATTCTTCAATGGAACGTTCGAGGTTATTACGCCAATTTCCTCGAACTCCAACTTCTGATTTCGCGGTTTTCGCCCCTTTGTGTCTGTCTCCAGGAGCCGATGCTTGGTGCTCGTCCTGGTCGTTTTCGTGGCTATTCCCTCCCCCCCCAGCCGTTGCTGGGGCTTCTAATTCTTCTGCTCTCTTGATTCGTGCTGATGTTCCCTTTGTTCCTTTACTTTTTCCTTCGCCTCTCCATTGTTCTGCTGCTCGTATCTTTGTGGGGAAATGGTACACAGTTTGTTCCATTTATCTCCCCCCGAGTGTCCCGCTCTCTCTTTCTGATTTGAAACACCTCCTAGACTCCTTGCCGGAGCCTGTGCTCCTGCTGGGTGACTTCAATTGTCGTCATTCTCTTTTGGGTGACGTTCTGACGAATACCCGGGGTCGCCTCCTTGAGCCGTTTCTCCTCTCTTCTTCCCTGTCTCTTCTGAATTCTGGTGAGCCCACTCATTTGGACTCTCGGACTCGCACCCTTTCTTGTCTTGATCTTTCTCTCTTCTCTTCTTCTCTTTACTTAGATTTCACGTGGCAGGTTCTTGATGACCTCCATGGAAGTGATCATTTCCTTATCCTTGTATCCTTTTTCTCTTTTTGCCCTTCCCTCTCTTTCCCTAGGTGGCAGTTTGCTAAGGCGGACTGGACCCTATTTACCCTCAGTGCTGCTCTCTCTGACCTCTCCCTTCTGCCTCTCTCTCGCGCTCTCCTCCTTTTTCATGACATTGTCTTCAACGCTGCCCTCCGCTCAATTCCTCGCTCTTCCTCTCGGGGTCCACGGAAGTGCGTTCCCTGGTGGAATGCGGACTGTGCTCGGGCTGTCCGCTTTAAGCGTGCAGCCTGGAAGAGGCACCGCCGTAGGCAGACGACCGATTCTTTTCTTTTCTTTCGGAAAGCGAGTGCGGTGGCCCGTAGGGCCATCCGTACGGCTAAACATGATTGTTGGGCAACTTATGTCTCAACAATTACGTCCGAAACCCCTCTGGCCCAGATCTGGAAGCGTATCCACAAGATAGCGGGTAAGTTCGTTCCCGATGTTTCACCGGTCCTTCACCTCCATGATACTCTTGTGGTGGACCTGTTGCAGGTCGCTTCCGAACTGGGTTCCCACTTTTCTTCTGTTAGCTCTGGTCTTCATCTTCCCCAATCTTTCCTTCTTCATAAACCTGTCCTTGAGTCTCGTCCTTTAGATTTCTGCACTTATCTTCAGCTTCCCTATAATGATCCCTTCTCTCTCTCTGAACTTCGTTCTGCCCTGGCCCTCTGCGGGTCTACGGCGGCGGGCTCCGATGATATTTATTATGAGATGCTTCGCCATCTCCCTCCGTGCACGTCTCAGTATTTACTGAGTCTGTATAATCGGATCTGGGAGTCGTCGTCAGTCCCTGAGAACTGGCTCGATGCCGTTGTCCTACCTGTTCGCAAACCGGGGTCTCTGGGTACTTCCCCTAAGGACTTTCGCCCTATTGCTCTGACAACTTGTGTCTGCAAACTCTTTGAACGTATGGTTAACGTTCGTCTGATGTGGTTCCTGGAACACCATCACCTCCTCTCCCCTTCTCAATTTGGTTTCCGCAAGTGCTGCAGCACGACAGATGTCCTGGTGAACTTGGAGGTCTATATTCGTACTGCTTTTGCTGCGAGGACCTCGTTGTTGCCGTCCTTTTTGACCTGGAAAAGGCTTACAACACCACTTGGCGATATCATATTCTATCTCAACTTCATTCTTTTGGCCTACGTGGTCATCTCCCTCTCTTTCTCCGCAGCTTCCTCTCTCGTCGTTCCTTTCGGGTGCGCCTTGGTACCGCTCTCTCTGCCTCTTTTCAGCAATACGAAGGTGTGCCCCAGGGTAGTGTTCTGAGCACTACTCTTTTTCTGGGTGCCCTCAATGGTCTTCTTTCCTTTCTTCCTTCTGGTGTCTTCTCCGCTCTCTATGTCGATGATCTTACCCTTTGCTGTCAGGGTGATGATTCGCCTCTCCTTCAGCGCCGGCTTCAACTTGCAATTGATGCCGTGTCCTCTTGGGCCACCGATCATGGCTTCAAGTTCTCTACTTCTAAGACTTGTGCCATGACTTTTACGCGGAAACGGGTCGTTCTTCGTCCCTCTTTGTCACTTTATGGTCATCCCCTTGAATACAAAGATTCCGCGAAGCTTTTGGGGTTATTCCTTGACACTCGTTTGTCTTGGTCTCCCCATATCTCTTACCTCCGTGTTGAGTGTTCTAAGGCCCTTACCCTCCTTCGGGTCTTGTCCCATACTTCTTGGGGGGCAGATAGGCGCACTCTCCTTGCTTTACATTCCTCTCTCGTCCTGTCTAAGCTTGATTATGGTTGCCCTGCTTACTCGTCTGCTTCTCCTTCTACTCTTCGCCGTCATGATGCTTTGCACAATACTGGGTTGCGCCTCAGTTCTGGTGCCTTTCGTTTGACTCCCATCCTTAGCTTGTATGTTGACACTGGCTTCCTGTCTCTCCAGGACCGCCGTGATCGCTACTGTCTTCGTTATCTTGCGCAGTCCTTGCAACATGCTTCCTCTTTCCTCTGTCGTGCTTTAACTTTTACCCCTCCTGTGGTTCCTGTTCCTCTTCACCGCCTCCCTCTTTCTGTCCGGTTATCTCGCCTACAGGATTCTCTTTCCGTTCGTATTTCTGATGTTTCTCCTCGTGTTGTTCCTTCTTTGCCCCCGTGGAGAGTCCCTCTTCCGCGGTTTTGTACATCCTTGACCCGTATCACTAAAGCTTTTACCCCTCCTACGGTTCTAAAACGCCTTTTCCTCGAGCACTTTTCTTCTCACTCCCGCTCCGTTTCTGTCTTCACCGATGGGTCTAAGTCTGCGGATGGTGTTGGCTACTCTGTTGTTTTTCCTGATCGCACTTATATGTGTCGCTTACCTCCGGAGACTAGCATCTTTACAGCGGAGCTTTATGCTATTCTCTATGCTCTTCGTCTCCTGCTTTCTCGTTGTCAGTCATCCTTTGTAGTTGTTTTTGACTCTCGTAGTGCTCTCATGGCTCTCGGGTCCTTTAATCCGGTTCATCCAGTAGTTGTCGAGATCCAGCATTGGCTGTTTCTTGTTCACAGTAAATTTAAGTCGGTTGAGTTTTGTTGGGTTCCCCGCCATATTGGTGTGTCTTTAAATGAGCGTGCGGATGCTGCCGCTAAGGAAGCTGTCCGCTCTTGTCCCATCTCTCGTAAAGGTATTCCGTATTCCGACTTTTACCCAGTTATCCATTTCTCCGTCCTTACCCGTTGGCAGGCTTCCTGGTTGTCTGTTACTGGTAACAAACTACGTGCTCTTAAATGTTGTGTTTCCTCGTGGCCATCCTCCTTCCACCGTAACCGGCGGTGGGAAACAGCTCTGGCGAGGTTGCGTATTGGCCATACTCGCTTAACCCATGGTCACTTGATGGAGCGCCGCCCTGCTCCTTATTGTCCTAGTTGCATTGTCCCTCTTACGGTCGTGCATGTCCTTCTTGAATGTCCTGACTTCCAGGACGAGCATGTGTCTTGCTTTCCGACCGCCCCTCGCGGTCACCTGTCCCTCAATAGAATTCTTTGTGACTTGGATACTTTTGATATCGTTCGCCTTATGCGTTTTTGTTCTCGTATTGGCATCCTTGGTGATATTTAGCACCCTCTGATTATTTTGCGCATTTGATGGTGCTACATAGCCTTCCCGGTTTCGTGCCTTCTTTTAATAATTACTTACTTACTTGACACCATCTAAACCTTCTACTAGTGTATGTGCACGTGACGCTCGCCGTGTACTGGAGCACGTGAATAGTCGTACACCCGGACTAGCTTTGGCAACCCGTTCCCGGAACATCCCGTGTATAGGCTCACTGGAGAGCCTAAGTCATCAGCATTCAAAATATGTTACAATGGCCGTTGTAGAGCATTTGTAGAAACAGTTAGAGCGAGTAGCAGCTTTTATTGTAAAGAATGGTGAAGGCAGCAGAGCGACGCATGCGGCCATCATGTAGGCTTCCCTGTGAGCCATCCAAGCTGGCCTGTGGCTGGCTAAAGAGGTAGGCCGTAGGATGGTTTTCACTGATTGGCTCGTTTGAGGACGACCGGTAAAAGCCAGCACTTCATGCCGTGCTGCATCAAGACGCCATTCTGTTCCAGCCTCTAGCCTAGTAAAACATGGTTTCACTGGATCAACAAGCCAAGTGAAACTACTGTTTCTAGAGGCTCCTTGTACATCTCTATTATCCATTAACCTCGATGTGGGCCCATAGGAACGCAGCAGAATCCGGGAACTCGTCGTAATTGTGTGTGATAGCAAGTAAGTGTAGTAATCAGATCGTGAGAAGTAGGTAAAGTTCATACGAGCAGGTAGGAACAGATACGTAAGTCCCAATCTCAGTTATCAATCAGACTATCTGATCTCCAGCTAGTGTCTTGTAGCAGTGGAGTGATTTGAGAATATCTTGCCAGTGTTCAGCGCAGTTTTCCCATAGAAATTCGTGGAAATTTCGAGAGACACTATCGTTCATAGTGGTTGGTGCCATCTTGTACGAATGCCATGATTCGCCCAAGCCAGGTACGAAGCCGGCAGGGTGAGGAAGAGAACGAAGTGAGCTGAGTCGCGAGAGACTACCCGTCTACCCCTCAACCCGTTCTCGCACTTTCGTATAGTCAATATTGACTTATTAAATACGTGCATATGTGACATACTAAACATACTAGTTTACCTTGAAAAGCTTCATAGAAAACACCGATCTTACCTAACCTTCTTAGTATGTTAAGATAAGCATCTTATTGCTTCGTAATTACAATTATTACTTAACCTATTATAGGTATAGGTTAAATAATAATTGTAATTATTATTACTTAACCTATTATAGGTATAGGTTAAATAATAATTGTAATTATTATTACTTAACCTATTATAGGTATAGGTTAAGTAATAATTGTAATATTATAGGTATAGGTTAAATAATAATTGTAATAAATAATAATTGTAATTGCGAAGCAATAAGATGCTTATCTTAACATACTAAGAAGGTTAGGTAAGGTCGGTGTTTTCTATGAAGCTTTTCAAGGTAAACTAGTATGTTTAGTATGTCACATATGCACGTATTTAATAAGTCAATATTGACTGTAAGAAAGTGCGAGAACGGGTTGCACCCCTAGCCGCTCCGTCGCCTTGAAGAGGTGGTCACCTACATCAGGGTGTATACTCATCTAATTGTACTCACCTAATTGTGCTTGCGGGGGTTGAGCTTTGGCTCTTTGGTCCCGCCTCTCAACTGTCAATCAACTGGTAACTGTATGTATGGTAGGAGCTGTGTGTGTGTGTGTGTGAGCTGGTTGTATAAATGAGTAAGTACCCTGTATGTATTGGTGATATTTATCTCTAAGCCTGAATTCGAAGTCAGGTGTTCCGCCGGTTGTCTCTATTAGCACCTGCTAAGGTGAAGAGAAGCGCGGGCGCGTGAGATTTTCACCATTATTTCCGTCCTTGTCAGTAGGGAGGAATTGATATGTTGTGTGCAGATGTACATGTACTCACCTAATACTCACCTAATTGTGCTTGCTGGGGTTGAGCTCTAACTCTTTGGTCCCGCCTCTCAACCATCACATACACACACACGTGTGTGTGTGTGTGTACACACGGGAACACATTATACAGATATATTAGACGAGGACCGTGAGGGCCGTCCTAGTGTGTTTATACTCCATTTGGGTGAGATTTCATGTATTTACATTTTTCTAAGAGGATTTGTTATTTTTGTGTCCCATGTCCATGTAGTCTTTTGCAGGAGAGGAATCCAATTCCGGTCATCATTGCACGGTGGAGTGTCAGTGGGTAGAATGTCGGTGTGGTAACACCGGGAATTTCCTGGCATATGATTATTGGGGAGTAATACCAGTGTGTGTTTTTATACAAGTGTTCTGTTCCCAGGGCTGTGATAAGTGTAATTATATTTATATATATGTGGCTGACCTGTTTAACGTAATTTTGCTAGATTTGTTGTGAAGTGTGAGTAACGTGGCTGCCAGGAATGACTGCTGACAGCTCTATCGAGTGACGTAATTCACGGGACTAATAATCGATCCGTGGGATCGCCAGTCACTTGCCAAGTTATCAGGAGTGTGTTATCGCCTAAGTATTTCCCATTAGCGTTTGATAGCTGAAGGCTACAGGTAAAGTCAGCAGATACGATATATATAATTGTAGTGTCACGAATCCTAGTGTGTTATTACTGTGGTTGCGGTAAGTGGTTATTGCAACCGGGTTGTAAAGAGTTGGGCCGTGTTCTAAGTGGTAATTAGAGTACCGTGTGTCATTGCAACTGGGGTAGTAAAGTATTGGGCCGTGTTCTAATATAGTGAAATTAGAGCACCGTGTATGCTTGTTATTGCAAAGGGGTTGTAAACTGTTGGGCCGTGATTGTTATAGTGTTGATCAATCACCCTGTGTGTTATTGTAGTTCAGTAAATTGTATGGGCCGTGTTCTAGTGGTTTTGACACCGTTTGTGTTATTTACTGGTGTTCTGCAGTAATTGTAATTGCAGCCGGATTGTAATTGTGTTAAATCACAGGGTGTTGTGATTTATTGTGTTGTGGGTGAACTCGTCATTGGGACGAGTATTTGTCTGTAGTTCATTGGGGCGGACGAGTCTGTAGTTCAAGGATTAATGGGGATTACTCGCTGAATGCTCGACGGGTAGAGTCTTTGTAATTCCGAGTTACTAGTGACAGTTGTGCAGTCTGATTTGTTTGTGGGAGACAAGATTAAGTTAACGTAAGTGTTACTTTGATACTAACTTAATAAATTAGTCATTGATTGTTGATCGTCTGAGAGACGGAGTGTTAACGAAAGAATTTAATTAAGGAGGGTTTCTGGAGTTGCCAGTGACCCAAACTGGTCATTATCATGTCATCGATAAACT
This sequence comes from Procambarus clarkii, assembly GCF_040958095.1. Classification (NCBI taxonomy): domain Eukaryota; kingdom Metazoa; phylum Arthropoda; class Malacostraca; order Decapoda; family Cambaridae; genus Procambarus; species Procambarus clarkii. The sequence continues at coordinate 9,633,987 of NC_091229.1, forward strand.
ACTAGTTTGATTGCACTGCAAACGCCATTGCAGGGGAGGGCTACAAGAAGCGTAAAGGAACTGGAGGAGGTTACTGAAGGAGTGTCTCCTAACCGACCTCGTTGTTGTTGCATTAGTGATTATAGACTTAGTATGTCTTGCTTGGTTTTCCTCTATGATCACCCAGTATGTTCAAGGTAGTTCATTTATGCAGCACTCGTGGGTGGTGTCTAGCTGTCAGTAAAGGTGTCACAGGAAGGATTTCGAGTAACATCATTGATATTTCTTTTATTGTTGTAGTAGTTAGTACTTTGTTGAATAAACTGTGTTGTTATGTTGAACGCTGTCCTTTCGCACACCCCACACATTTTATTGCTCTATATGTGTTCTGCCATGTCGCCTGAAATTACTATTGCTATTCATTTGAGAATGCTTCATGAGATTAGAGCTGAATTCATAGCACCACACAACTGTATAAATACGTTGTGAGAACCCGTGACCTACTCATTAGATTCGCTCCGGCGATTTACGAAGGTCGACGGCCTAAGTGAAGGGAATTTCAAACTTTTGAGATCTCGGCGTTTGCTCGCGCCTAGTCAATTGTTCTTCTATGGTCTCTAGAGTGAGGAATGAGCTGCTTACTACACTTAGTGTGTTAGCTAAGCAAGTCCTTCCTCAGGAGACCCATCTAGACTTTCAGTTAAAGTTAATGGATGTAATACTAAAATATCACGACAGGAATAAGGATTGAAATTAAAAATTTCAAACCAAAAATTCAACTTTTTCGCATCCTTATCCCAGTTCTCCGAAGTTAGTAGTCTGGTCAAATTTCCTTCTTCAAGGTGTCGTAGTCGCAGAGGTGGTCGAGACATTCATGAGGGACGATTATGGAAAGTTTTGTCATGCTTCCCTGCACTTGTATTCCCAGTAGTCGTTGTGGATTATGGAGTTATGCTGTCTGTCGTCTTTGGATAGTGCACGGCCACGTCGGAAATACCCGGAGAAGGTTGGATGGAAGCCTGTCAGTCTGGTTGGTGCAGGTGCGGGAGCTGGAGGGGGAGATGGTGCCCGGGCGGCTGCATGAGGGGCGGGAGAGCCGTTGACATCAACTGAAGCATGGGTGTCGGTCGAGTCATCGTGGTTGGCTTCCTTGGGTTCGTCTTCGGAGTCCTAGTCAGCTTGAGAACCGCGGAGAACCGATTTTGACAACCGTCTCAAGCTTGTTCTCAAGCTTGAGAACCGCGGAATCGCTGTGGCTGAACAGTGAGGGTTCCCTGAGGGTCGGCTCAGGGATTGCCAGGGCAGAGGGTCCTGTAGCAGTTGTGGAAGCTGAAAACAGTTGTGGAACACATGTGTATTCCCGAGTAAGACCGGAATTCCGACGGGAATTGGTTTACTGGTCGAAGTATGGTGATACCGTAATACCTTTGACCATCCAGCACATATTAGGAGGAGGTTACGTCTCGTTACATGAAAAAAATCAAATGGTCAAAGCACTGGCTAAATATCTCCAGTCGATTAACAAACTGGGCCTCATTTTCACCTGGCGTCTGGCCACATTACACCAACAGCCAAACACTCAAAGTTTTTGTGTACTCACCTAGTTGTACTCACCTAGTTGTGTTTGCGGGGGTTGAGCTCTGGCTCTTTGGTCCCGCCTCTCAACCGTCAATCAACAGGTGTACAGATTCCTGAGCCTATCGGGCTCTGTCATATCTACACTTGAAACTGTGTATGGAGTGAGCCTCCACCACATCACCCCCTAATGCATTCCATTTGTCAACCACTCTGACACTAAAAAAGTTCTTTCTAATATCTCTGTGGCTCATTTGGGCACTCAGTTTCCACCTGTGTCCCCTTGTGCGTGTTCCCCTTGTGTTAAATAGACTGTCTTTATTTATATATATGTGGCTGACCTGTGTCCCCTTGTGCGTGTTCCCCTTGTGTTAAATAGACTGTCTTTATCTATATATATGTGGCTGACCTGTTTAACGTAATTTTGCTAGATTTGTTGTGAAGTGTGAGTAACGTGGCTGCCAGGAATGACTGCTGACAGCTCTATCGAGTGACGTAATTCACGGGACTAATAATCGATCCGTGGGATCGCCACTCACTTGCCACTCACTTGTGTGTGTGTGCGTGCGTGTGTGCGGGCATACGCATGCACGCACGCACGCCCACGTATGTACGTATGCACGCACACGCAAAAACGCGCACACACACGCAAACGTTCAGTCAGGGAAGAAAGGATTAACACCTTTTGTGGAAAGAGGCAAGACCCCACTATACCCCACCTCCTCTCTTACCCCCATCTGACCTGACCTGACCTGGTCGCCACCCCCCCCCCCCCCCACCCCCACCCCCCAGTCCCCCGCATCCCCCTTACACATACTCTCCCCCTCTCTCCCTCCCACTCTCTCTCTCTCTCTCTCTCTCTCTCTCTCTCTCTCTCTCTCTCTCTCTCTCTCTCTCTCTCTCTCTCTCTCTCTCTCTCTCTCTCTCTTTCTCTCCCCCTCTCTCTTTCTCTCCCCCACCCCGCTCTGCCCTTCTGACAAATCCTATCACGGCACAACTAGGAACACGGTCAAGCGTGACAGCCAGAGGCAACAGGGGAACAGGGAAAAGTTCAGGGTGACGAAGTGAAGGAAATGTTTGCCCAGTTTCTGGAGGACATCAAGAGTGAGATGCAGGGAATGATGCAGGAAATGAAGAATGAAATAAGCAACCTAAAAAGAGAGCTGACAGCAGCAAAGGAGGAGATTAGAGCCCTCAAAGAGAACAGTATCGATGATGAGACTCAGATAACCACTCAGGGAGAAGGTGGTAATAGTATTTTTGAAGAGAATGCCACAATAAAAGCAACATTTGCAGAAATGAAAAAAAAAACTCTGAAGTAATGTCTGCAGTGATGGAGGTAGCCATGAAAGCAGCCACCTCACAGGAAGTGGCATGCTCTACTAGCCAGCTGCTGGAAAGGAAAAGAGCCGTGGTAGCTGTGGGTATTAAAGAGCAGAAAGGCTCTAATAGGAAAGAGTGGAAGGATAAGGACAAAGCGGCAGTGAATAAAATACTGAAGGCACTAGACATGGAAGGGGCTGAGCATAGCATTGAGAAGGTTTTCAGGTTAGGCTGGTACAAAAAAGACCGAGACCGTGTGTTAAAGATAGTGTTTGCAAACGAGAACACAAAGGATACGATTCTAACAAAGAAAAGCCACCTGCAACATGTGGGAGAATTGAAAAAAGTATTCCACCAGAGGGACATGAAGAGGGAGGAGAGGGCCATGGCGGCAGAAGCAAGGAAGAAGCGCAGGGCGAGAGAGGAAAACCAGGAAACCACAGCTCCCAACACATCACCCCCAGAGGCGAGGGGGGAACCCACAACCAGCTACCCAGTAACACCAGCGGGGAGGGCAACCCCACCACCCTCCTCTGCATAGAAAACCCCCCCTTTCCTTCCTGTCCTCCCGCCCCGTTCACCCCATACCCTCCCTGTCCTTCCCCCTTCACTTGACCCCCCACCCCTTATCCCAGTATCAAAGTGTATTGAACTTTGAGTGCCTGGTAGAGCTAGGAATTATCCCCCCGAAAAAGAACTAGGAAACAAAAGGCTGGCATACCGAAAGGGAAATTATGAGGAGATGAGAAGCTTCCTAAGGGAAATACCTTGGGACACAGACCTCAGAGCTAAGTCAGTACAAAATATGATGGACTATGTCACCCAAAAGTGTCAGGAGGCAGTAAGCAGATACATCCCGGCTCAAAAGGAAAAATCCGAGAAGCAAAAGAAGAATCCATGGTATAATAGGGCATGTATGGAAGCAAAGAAACTGAACAAAAGGGCGTGGGGGAACTTCCGGAATAACAGAACACCAGAAAGCAGAGAGATACCAGAGAACCAGGAATGATTATGTCAGGGTGAGAAGAGAAGGAGAGAAAAGTGTTGAAAATGATATAGCAAACAAAGCCAAGACCGAACCAAAGCTACTCCACAGACACATCAGAAGGAAAACAACATTGAAAGAACAGGTAGTGAAACTTAGAACTGGCGAGGACAGGTATACAGAGAATGACAAAGAGGTGTGTGATGAACTCAACAAGAAGTTCCAAGAGGTCTTCACAACAGAACAAGGTGAGGTCACTGTGCTAGGAGAGAGGGAAGTAAACCAGGCGGCCTTAGAAGAGTTCGAAATTACGAGAGAGGAGGTCAAGAGACACCTGCTGGATCTGGATGTTAGAAATGCTGTTGGTCCAGACGGGATATTGATATGGGTACTGAAAGAGTGTGCAGAGGCACTTTGCTTGCCACTCTCCATAGTGTATAATAGGTCACTGGAGACGGGAGACCTACCAGAAATATGGAAGACGGCGAATGTGGTCCCAATATACAAAAAGGGCGACAGGCAAGAGGCACTGAACTACAGGCCAGTATTCTTGACTTGTATACCATGCAAGGTGATGGAGAAGATCGTGAGAAAAAACCTGGTTGCACATCTGGAGAGAAGGGACTTCGTGACAAATCGCCAACATGGGTTCAGGGAGGGTAAATCTTGCCTGACTGGCTTAATAGAATTCTACGACCAGGTGACACAGATTAAGCAAGAAAGAGAGGGCTGGGCGGACTGCACTTTCTTGGATTGTCGGAAAGCCTTTGACACAGTACGGCATAAGAGGCTGGTACATAAGCTGGAGAGACAGGCAGGTGTAGCTGGTAAGGTGCTCCAGTGGATAAGGGAGTACCCAAGCAATAGGAGGCAGAGAGTTACGGTGAGGGGTGAGACCTCCGATTGGCGTGAAGTCACCAGTGGAGTCCCACAGGGCTCTGTACTCGGTCCTATCTTGTTTCTGATATATGTAAATGATCTCCCGGAGGTATAAATTCATTTCTCTCAATGTTTGCAGACGATGTCAAAATTATGAGAAGGATTGAGACAGAAGAGGACTGTTTGAGGCTTCAAGAAGACCTAGACAAACTGAAGGAATGGTCGAACAAATGGTTGTTAGAGTTTAACCCGACCAAATGTAATGTAATGAAGATAGGTGTAGGGAGCAGGAGGCCAAATACAAGGTATCATCTGGGAGAGGAAATTCTTCAGGAGTCAGAGAAAGAAAAAGACTTGGGAGTTGATATCACGCCAAACCTGTCTCCTGCAGCCCATATCAAGAGGATAACGTCAGCGGCATATGCCAGGCTGGCCAACATACGAACGACATTCAGAAACTTGTGTAAAGAATCATTCAGAACTTTGTATACCACATATGTCAGGCCAATCCTGGAGTATGCAGCCCCAGCATGGAGTCCATATCTAGTCAAGGATAAGACTATACTGGAAAAGGTTCAAAGGTTTGCCACCAGACTAGTACCCGAGCTGAGAAGTATGAGTTGTGAGGAGAGACTACGGGAATTAAGCCTCACTTCGCTGGAAGACAGAAGAGTTAGGGGGACATGATCACCACATTCAAGATTCTCAAGGGAATTGATAGGGTAGATAAAGACAGGCTATTTAACACAAGGGGCACACACACTAGGGGACACAGGTGGAAACTGAGCGTCCAAATGAGCCACAGATATTAGAAAGAACTTTTTTAGTGTCAGAGTGGTTGACAAATGGAATGCATTAGGAGGTGATGTAGTGGAGGCTGCCTCCATACACAGTTTCAAGTGTAGGTATGATAAAGCCCAATAGGCTCAGGAATCTGTACACCTGTTGATTGACGGTTGAGAGGCGGGACCAAAGAGCCAGAGCTCAACCCCCGCAAACACAACTAGGTAAGTACAAAACAACTGCCTCGCCACAGCGCCATCAACCAGCTGACGCCATAAACACAACATCCCGCCCTTCAGTGCGGCAAGTCTCCCTATAACGCGCGCCTCTGTTTACTCGTAGCTCCTCTATCTACACCACAACACAATAAACACTTGTTACCATGTCATTCTCAACATTAGTACGTCTCCCAACATCTGCAATCGTGCAGTCATCGAAATGATAAACCCTTCATGCAAACTGCACCTACCTTTAAGATGAAGAAACCCATCAACGTAAACATTTTTCTCGTGAGCCCGTAAGTTATTTATAAATGAATCAATGGTTTCAAGTGTTGTTGCTTTAAGGAGTGCTAGGTTTTCCTTACAGTTTTTACTGACGGACGTGTCTGTGTACACCTATATTTCAGGGTACAGATTTAGTTGAATATCATTTTTTTTCTACCACAGACGTGGCCACACATTTAAAAATGCTAATCAGCATATATACACACACAGAGATCACACTAACGTGATGCATCGGATGAACAAATCCACAAGGGCCGTGACGAGGATTCGAACCTGCGTTCGGGAGCATCCCAGACACTGCCTTAATCGACTGAGCTACGATAGGGTTAAAAGGGTTGAAACCGAAGTAGCTCTGTACTTACTGGATCCCGTAGCCTCTCCAAGGCACAAACCAGGCTTTTACACCCCCCCCCCCCGTTTTGCACCCGAGCTATGTCAATAGGCCTTTCTCCGTCTTCGCCCTTACGTCATTACACACAGATTTGTGGCCCTTGTGGATTTGTTCATTTGATGCATCACGTTAGTGTGATGATGTAAGGGCGAAGAGGGAGAACGGCCTATTGACATAGCTCGGGTTCAGGAGGGGGGGGGGGGTTGTGTAAAAGCCTGGTTTGTGCCTCGGAGAGACTACGGGATCCAGTAAGTTCAGTAGAACTTCGGTTTCAACTCTTTTAACCCTGTCGTAGCTCAGTCTAGTAAAGCAGTGTCTGGGATGCTCCCGGACGCAGGTTCGAATCCTCGTCACGGCCCTTGTGGGTTTGTTCAGCATATATACATTTTCTTCTGTCCTCCATGGACAGGGTTAGAGATCTGTTAAACATATAGTTCAGGGATTTCTTGAACAATCAAGCACAGAAGGTGATTCGGTACTTTTTAAAATGCTAAGCTAACCTAAATACATAAATACATAGATACACAGATTTACGTATGCCCTACATAAAGTGTTTGAAGTGTCATTAATGTGCATTTACAAAGGTTAAATGCAATTCTGATCAACTTCCATATGTACTTTATACATATACATACATACACACACACAGATATACGTACATATACATATATACACACACATACATGTGTCTCTTTTACTCTGACAGGGTGAGATAGCTGACAGAGAAACTAGTGTGCAATTAGGCACTTAATCACTGAAGGTGATTAAGGTGCTTTTACAAGCTCAGGTTATATAGTTACATCACATACATACATTGTATAATTGATACATTACATGGTCAATCTTGGGTACAAGTCCAATATATCATCAAGTGTTCCAGTACTCATATTGTAATTACAGAGTTCAGCATACCTTAGCCTAGGGGAGCGAAAGTCAGTCAATATTGGACATTCTACAATATAATGTGCAAGAGAGTGCATGTTTTCTTTTTCACAAAGTTGACACATTGTGTACTTGACATTTGGGTTTTGAGAAAGCTCCCAGATACGTCTATATCCCAGGCGTATTCTGGCCACTATATCATCACATTGCCGGGTTCTTGTTCTATTAGTCCCATAAGTGAATGTCTCCTCACGATATCTATCATAATATTTAATGCTACAACTTTCAGGATTTTGTGAATTTGTTAGGTCGATGAGATTTTCATTAGATATTTGTTTAAGTATTCTGTTTGTCACTGCTAATGAAACACCCACATCATTTTCTTCTACTGGTTTTCTACAGGCTGTCTTTGCAAGATTATCAACAGTGCCATGCCTTTAGATGCCAACATGTGATGGTATCCATAGGAATTTAATTTCAACTCTGTTTTCTTTAGCAGCTAAAAACATTCATTCGAATATCACTAACTATTTTATGGGTGTCACTACTATGTGCGTTCAATGCCAGGAGTGCACTCTGCGAGTCACAGTATATCACAGTCACAGTTTGTCCACTGCCTTAGTCTGTTAAAAAATTCAGTGGCAAGGTATATGCCTGCAAGTTCGGTTTGAGTTGTACTTGCCCAGTCATTGACACGCTTCATTGCTGTATGTACGAGAGAAGATTGTTCAAATATATAACATGCACATCCGGTACATCGTCCACCTTCTTCTACAGAACCGTCGGTATAGCACTGACACACATCGTTACCCATACTCAGAGTACTCTCAGTGATGCTTTTCAATGTTAACTGTTTTACCAATGTAGAGTGAACACTATCTTTCTTGGGCGCATGTAGAACCAAAATACATAATCAGATTTCGGTCTTCTTCTATAGACCTCAGGTGAGCGCAGCATATTAGAAAGTTTAGCTTGAAACTTCATTTGTTGCCTAGATCTACTCAATGCGTTCACGCCGAAAATTGTGCTAATAGACAAAATTCTCTCACTTATGGTAGGTAATTTTAACTCTGCTCTCATATTTTTTTTTTTTTTTTTTTTTTTTTTTTTTTTTTGAGATATATACAAGAGTTGTTACATTCTTGTACAGCCACTAGTACGCGTAGCGTTTCGGGCAGGTCCCTGGAATACGATCCCCTGCCGCGAAGAATCGTTTTGAATATTAACTATTCTCCTGAACTTTGGAGCCCCAAGGATGAGATGCATAGCTTCATTTTGCAAGGTTTCAAAAGATTTGAACTTTGTCTGTATACAGTGTAAGATGTAGAGCATTGTAGTCAATCACAGAGCGTATAAATGATACATAAAACATTCTAGCAAGTCTCACGTTAATTCCATGATTGACACTATGTTTGCACTTGTAAATTTTGGGTACAATGTGAGAATATCTTCAAGAAAACGAGAGTGAATAAAGTAATCGCAAAGCTCCAGGAATATCATTGGCTAATACGTTGCATACAATAGGAATATTCAGTTTAATTAGACACTTCACAGTTTAATGTGAAGTTTCAGTTTAATAGCAACACTTCTACTCAACCAGCTTGTATATAGGTTGCCCGCTAGTGCGTTTGCAACACTTTTCTCCCAACAAACAGCACTGGTCAGTTTTTCTCTGACTACTGCTTACTACTAGACAAGTAGTAAGGGTGATGTTGGATCTCTCATCACCCTTACACAGAAGGTAGTAGTGAGCTGCCCAATTCTTTAACATATGGTTGGGAGTTTCAGCATCATAACTGGAATCAATCTTATTACATTTCTAATATGAGAAATGGATTATTCCGGCAATATAGGTGCAAAAATCTTTTGCAGAATCATAGATAAAATCGATAAAATAAAAAGACAGTTTTCATATATACCGATAACCATAATGACATTCACAATAATGAGTCTACAGAAAAACAAGTAATACACGAATTTCCTCCCCCCCCCCTCCTACTTTTCTTACACATCACAATTCTAAAATAAACGTACTTATGTAGAAATAAGAAATCATAATGATCACCTTAACCAGTGTACAACCTCATCTCCATCCTTACTGTATCTTAATTGCTTGATCAAGACTCATTATATTATTATAAATATCTTTGTTGACAAGATTTAATTACAATTTTGCCTAATCGGAGGATTTCAATTAAGTGTTATTAAAGTGAAGATAATGCTGGTATTCACTGTCACACAGGACAGAGGGTCGTACACAAGACAATAGGTCTAAACTGTAGGATATATATATATATATATATATATATATATATATATATATATATATATATATATATATAATAATAATAATAATAATAAAGTTACATATACACACACATTAAAAAAATAGGGGTGGTAGAAGAAAATATCAAAGTGTTCAGTGAGGATCCACAAGGTCTTCCCTGAGTACTCTTTATTTTCTTCTCTGAGGCTATGGGTCCCTACGCTTGCACTAAAGGTGGAACCCCTTTCAGGTTTTATAATATATATATATATATTTCAAAACCTAGAATTTATATATATATATATATATATATATATATATATATATATATATATATATATATATATATATATATATATATATATATATATATATATATATATATATATATGGCCGCATATTTGCGGCCATGCACGGGCAGACCAATACGGCAGCCAAGGTCTCATCTGTCGTAAGACACAGGGAAAGATTGCCAGACATGAAGCAATCAATGACATCATCAAGAGAAGTTTTGCTTCAGCTGGGTGTCCAGCACAAAGGGAACCTCAGTTCCCAGATGGTTCTCAAATGTCCAGATGGAGTCACCCTGCAGCCGTGGAGGGAAGGTAAACAGGTCGTGTGGGACTACACGTGTGCATCTACATCGGCTGATACCTATCTACCTTACAGCACAGCTGAAAGAGGCGGGTCGGCCACCTTCAGGGAAACCCAGAAAACTAATAAGTACAGGGACCTGGAACGTTGTTACAGGTTCGTGCCAATAGGCTCCGAGACTCTGAGCGCCTGGGGTAAATGTGCACTTAAGTTCCTGAATTAGCTGGGCAAGGAACTCATTGGGAAGACTAGAGACCCAAGAACGTCCAGTTTCGTGTTCCAGCGCCTCAGTGTCGCTGTTCAGAGGGGAAATGCGTGCTGTATCTTGGGTACGCACCCGACCCCCGAGGAGCTAGACGATGTCTTCGAACACTGATTGGTATATTGTTATATAAGTGTGTGTTTTCTGTAATCCGTAGCATTGCAAAAAAATCTAATAAAAAAAAATAGGGGGTGGTAGGAGAGGAAAAGATTAAAGTATTCAGTGAGAATCCACAAGGTCTTCTCTGAACACTATTTATTTTCTTCTTCGAGGATGTGGGTCCCTTTAATTAAACCAGTGGTGGTACCCCTATACATATATATATATATATATATATATATATATATATATATATATATATATATATATATATATATATATATATATATATATATATATATATATATATATATATATATATATATATATATATATATATATATATATATATATATATATATATAATATATACAACTTTAGAACACTTTCCCACCAGGAGACTCGAACCCTAGCCAGCACAGAAGCCTTCCAGCAACTGGCATAACAGGCCTTAACCCTCTCCACCACCCGCTCAGACCCTTAAAAGAGATGGTAATTTCGGAGTATTTAAATACCCCAAAGATCAACACCTCCCAAGAGCACCAGAGCAAGTGAGGGGTCATTTAGACGTTAATTTCATCAAGTCCCTGTTAATATGGGAAGACACAGTGTCTCTGCTTAAGGCACAACTCTCCTAAACACGAGAGTTAAGTATACAACTTTAGAACACTTTCCCACCAGGAGACTCGAACCCTAGCCAGCACAGAAGCCTTCCAGCAACTGGCATAACAGGTACGCCTTAACCCTCTCCACCACCCGCTCAGACCCTTAAAAGAGATGGTAATTTCGGAGTATTTAAATACCCCAAAGATCAACACCTCCCAAGAGCACCAGAGCAAGTGAGGGGTCATTTAGACGTTAATTTCATCAAGTCCCTGTTAATATGGGAAGACACAGTGTCTCTGCTTAAGGCACAACTCTCCTAAACACGAGAGTTAAGTATACAACTTTAGAACACTTTCCCACCAGGAGACTCGAACCCTAGCCAGCACAGAAGCCTTCCAGCAACTGGCATAACAGGTACGCCTTAACCCTCTCCACCACCCGCTCAGACCCTTAAAAGAGATGGTAATTTCGGAGTATTTAAATACCCCAAAGATCAACACCTCCCAAGAGCACCAGAGCAAGTGAGGGGTCATTTAGACGTTAATTTCATCAAGTCCCTGTTAATATGGGAAGACACAGTGTCTCTGCTTAAGGCACAACTCTCCTAAACACGAGAGTTAAGTATACAACTTTAGCGGGTGGTGGAGAGGGTTAAGGCGTACCTGTTATGCCAGTTGCTGGAAGGCTTCTGTGCTGGCTAGGGTTCGAGTCTCCTGGTGGGAAAGTGTTCTAAAGAAATTTATTTGTAAAATTACCCCCAGAATTATTCCTTGGTTTAGTTAGGGTGATGATATTTTGTGTATTTGGTCAACAAAATTAAAATTGAAATGAATTTTAAGGAAAACTGACTGACACCACCAGTCTCCGTGGTGCAGTGGTAAGACACTCGCCTGGCGTTCCGCGAGCGCTTTGTCATGGGATCGTATCCTGGCCGGGGAGGATTTACTGGGCGCAAATCCTTAACTGTAGCCTCTGTTTAACTCAAAAGTAAAATAGGTACTTGGTTGTAAAAACGATTCTTCCCGGCGGGGATCGTATTCCAGGGACCTGCCCGAAACGCTACGCGTACTAGTGGCTGTACAAGAATGTAACAACTCTTGTATATATCTCAAAAAAAGAAAAAAACTTAATGATCAAGTCACCTCTATCAATGTAAAAAATGCCAGAATGTTCTACATGTCCATCATGTCACTATTGGACTACATTGCCCTGCACCTTATGAGTCTCTCTAGCAATAGGATTAAAGCTTTAGAGAGAATTAGAAATGAAGCCATGAGGATAATTCTTGGAACCCCCAGATGCACAATAGTCATCACATGAGGGTGTGTGTCAAAGCAACACAAGTAAAAAATTATTTTCCGGTTTGTTCAACTCATTAGTTCAGATTTCTACTCTTTAATTTCGTTGTACATCGGCATATATAGCAATGACCTCATCGTTACTATTAGTATTCACCAAAACAGGTGGATAGGCTAGATAATGAGGCTTTATGTTTTGAGAGCACTTACTATCTATTACTGACTTGCTGGAGCCAATTTTACATTACACATTACTAAGTACATATACGTCGAAATGTTACAGTAAATATTGAAATGTAATTTGGCTATTTAAGCCCCAAAGTGACTCACTCTTGACATCTATGATTTCTTACATATGAAGGAATTCCTTAATCTGACATCTAAACATTATATATCTTCACAAATTTCACTGAAGACTGAAACAGTTTTGTCAACAATGTTTTGTGCTGTATTTTTTGTTAATCCCCGTGACGAGTACCAGACATCAAACCGGATCTCTTCACATATTTTGAGTAAGTAGCAGATGAATGTAACGTCAAGAGCATGAATATTTACATAACTTTTAAAATCTGTTAGCTGAACATGTTTACCTACTCCGTATGTTCTGGAAAGATGTTTAAACATATTTGTAAACAAATAGTCTCTCGTAATAGGTTGTGGATTTGCAAAGAATTTCTCAGGAGAAAAATCAGCTGGTCGAAGCATTCTCTCAATGATCATATCTTCAATAAATGATTTTTTCTTCAAGTTATTCTGAAACTGAACATCATGCTGCTTTGCATACATCCAGAAATGATCTTTAACATTGTAAGGTGTTGAAATGCTCTGAAACATTGGAGCACCATGGAAACCCGAAAGGAAGGTCTTGGAGTAATCTTTCATGTAACGACGCATATCAATGGGAATACGACTCCTAATATTGTAGGCGTCTCGTGTAAAGCCAGCCTCCATTACTACCTCAACAAGAGCCGTGTTAATTACACTCGTAAATCCTGAATTGAACGATATATTTTCAGACTGACACTTGGCATGAAATTTATCAACATCTGAGATATTCAGAAAAACATTTTCCAAGTATTTTGTCTCTGCCTGAGATGGTTCTGGGGCTCCGAAAGCTTCAATGAGGACAGAAGTGGCAGGCTCTTGTTTTTTAAGTTTAATTAATGAGCTCAACCGCTCAGGGTCATTTTCAAGAGCCGATTTTATTTGTTGGGTAATTTCCGATGTCTGACTGTGGTCTGCAAGTTGACCAAATTGCAAATCATCAATGGGCTTTCCGCTTAGCATGTCATCAATGATTTTATGGAACCAACCAATAATCATTATGATATCAGCACCATCAATTGCTGCATGTTGGCACTCAAATATCACTGTGTTCCGATATGGAAATTTTTTGTTTATCTCTGGCCGAGGAGGAAGGGCTTCAGGGGTAGATGATAAAAGTCGAACGCGCCACAGAGGTCCATCGGTCAAATTTGTAGGCATGTTTATCAGTGACTGTGTTTCCTTAAGTGGATCTGACCCTTCAACAACCTGAGAGATAAAGTAATAAAAATTTGTTCAGAAATACAGTCATATGAAACAAAGGCTTAAGTAAGGTAATCCAGATAATAGAGCGATGTATCAATTATTCTAGAAAAAAATGTTTTATTAAGGAGCCTGAGTTGCTTAATATAACATAATGAACCATAAAAATTTAAGGAGATAATTAGACCAGCCTTTCACTAATCAACCCATTGACCTCCATTAGTTAACCAAAATAGTAGTGCAAATTAACGTAAGGGTCAGTGTCTCATCAAAATGACACTGTTGGATAAACCTAACCCCAATGTCCGTTGATCTAAGCTATTAAGTCATTTGTTACTTAACCTTAATTGGATAAAGCTTTAAAGTCCTTTGTTAGGTAACCTTAAGTGGATATAGCTATTAAGTCAGTTGCTACTTAACCTTAAGTGGATTAAGCTATTACAAACATTTGTTAGTTAACCTAAATAATAAAGGTGAATTGAGCTCATAAGGTCTAGCGCTTGAAGACTTAATGGGCTCTAAAGCTCTTCCAAACTTCACTTCAACAATAAAACTCAGTAATGTGTTACATAATCATTTTCAGTTTTCAAAATGTTCTAGTTTTTTTCGATGATTCGTGCGCTTGAGGAATCTGTAATTATGACCGGTAAATATATTCACATTACAGCGTCTTCATTTGAATGACCTGATCACAGAACTATGATTACTAATTTACAAAATTCATTTGCAGCCTCTTGGAGGCCCCTCATCGGCCTTATGCTGGAATATTATTGAGGTTCATCACACCTGTATAATTATGACACTGCTGCTTAAATGTAACATACAGAATGTCCAAATTAGTATAAATTTGTCGATGAAACGTTTTCACTAAGAAACAATATAGGAAACTCTGACCTACTTGTGCTAATTGGGGTGAGTTCCCGCTATTGATGGTAAGGGCTAGTGGTCTAGTGGTTTTGGGATTAAGGCCTATCTACCTATGGAGGATTATTAACCCTTAAACTGCACACCATAACCAGGGTTGTTTCATTGATAGTGTACACCACAACCAGGGTTGTTTTAGGCCTATCACAAAAGTGTAAACTCCCACGCATACATGGGGATCACATTAGCTTCCTCAGGCCTCCAGTAACAATCCCTCATTAACAACAACAAATTATCCTGCGTCCCATGTTTTCCCATCTAGGACCTTAGTAAGAAGATGAGGACCATGTCTGGTACATCACCACCCAGTGTCTGGACGTGCTGGGCGCCCACAATTGGAACTAATAAACTTTCACCAACAGCAAATAAGTGATTACCATGTAAATATTTAAAGGCAAACTGTGTCCTGTGTGCAATCATAAGATTTAGGTTTTTAATTATTAATATATGTAAATGAATATGAACATTACATGGAGTGCATGTCTTTGACACATTTCTGTACATATGAATATTAAAAAAAAAACTACAATTGGTGACATTTTACAATTTACATTTCTATTTGAAAATGTAAAATTGTCAATTTATTAAAAAAAAAAAATATTTATTTTTTGTGTTCATGTTACTATGTTGATGCATTAGGAAAAGTTGGGGCAATTACCATGTAGACTATCTACAAAAATATTTAAAGAGTTTGAGGAGAAACCGATTTTCCGGTCTTTGTAGCTGATGAAGCAATTGTGTGTTGTTACAGAATTCAGGCCCTTTTAACCTATATCCCGCTTATAAGAGTCATATGACCCTGAATTGTATATACCTTGAAGCATGGGGAAGAGATTTTGTATATTTTAGGAGTAGCCTGAACTGTCAGTTGACAGCAATTATGATTCTCATTGTTTTGAAAATGGCTTTAGGCTTTTTCGGCCAGGAAAATATGGAGGAGGGAGGAGAGCATTACCGCTGGATGAGATGAGTACACAATGCATTGTGGTAGCCGCGCCAGCTGCTTGTTGATTGGTCAGTACCAGGTGTGTGGCATTGTTGCCAATAGGGTGCTGCCTGTGAGGGGATGGTTTGACACCAGCTAAACTTTCCACTTGTTTTACGTGCTGTGGCACTCAGCACGTGCACTTCACGTGCATGGGACTAGTTCTGGTAACCCATACCGAATCATCTCGAGTTTGGGCTCATCTGAGAGCCCGAGTCCTCAGGATTCCAAATATGCTACAATGGCCGTTGTTGCATATATGTGCAAAGTGTTAGAGCGAGCAACAGCTTTTGTTTTGTAGAGCTTGGAGGGAGACAGGGTTTGCATGGGAAGGCGCGAAGCGTGGAGGCGAGGGTGGACCACTTGCTACCATCGCAATGCCAGCTGGCCATTTTGGTCGGCCATCTTGGGGTCGCCCCTGCGGCTATGCAAGCTCGTCTCTGATTGGCTAAGAGGCTAGGTAGCTGTGATCCTTCCTTTGAATGGTTCGCTTGAGGAGGACCCGGGAAGATGCCGGCGTCTTGCCTCAAGACGCATTCTGCCTCCTGCCTTCGCCCTTGCCTGACGTCCTCCTTTGCTCATTCGGCCAAATTGAGTAAAGAGCGTCGTGGCGGTTGGCTACTATACATCTCCAGCTACCAGCAACATCGACGAGAGTCCATGGTGTGGGATATTTGGGGCTTGACTCTATTTATTTAATTATTAAATTAATGAAATCAATTACGAAGAACCACCCGCTTTTAAGAAAAGAGGGAAACTAATAAAAAGTGATCATTAGAAACTCCAGGAAGAACCAGTGTCTATGGCTAAATATTAGGAAGTATAATCACTTAAATAATTAATGGGCTGTATAGATAATTAACTTGAATCAAAGCTTCAAACACCTACATTGGTGGGTTATTGCTAGAACTTCATATACGTCTAGGAACTAGTGTGGTTCGTGCACCAGGTCATTGTGTAATAACTAATCTTATGACCGAATTAAAGAAATCTATAGAAGATTATCACCAGTAATTATAAAGATCATTAGCATCAGAAATTAATCATTCAAATAAACACGGATTATCTCCAGTGTACATGATCAGCATCCAATTAGATAATATGACATAGAAATAATGAATTTTAGAGTAAATAAGTGAGTACAAAAAGTCTTAGCTTTAAGACGATTTCAATGACATCATTTACGACTCATCCTCGGGATCTCTGGAATTCCTCGTAGAAGCACTTGGAGATGAATAACACGGAGTAAGGTAACAGCTCGTGGACTCCTCACATGCGAGCTGTAATTTAAGGGATATTACGTAGCATTGAACTAGGCTACTGAAATATCTATATTCATGAAAATGGAAAACAAATTAGTTATGGTACTAACATGGGATTTGTTAAGGTCGCTCGATCTAACGACAAGCTGCCCCGACATATACAATCTCTAATGGTGCATCAAACGGGAATTATATACTTAGCTAAGGGGTACAGATTATGTTGAAGCTTGCCGAAACCGCATCCCAAGCTCCAACTCTCGCAATGGCGTACACGTGGTTGATAGCTTGGCTTGAATGTCGACGCGTTATTAGTTGGCCGGTCACTGCAGATCACGTAGAACAATATTAACTAGTTCTATGTTGAGTACCAGGGTAATTCTTGCTGATAACTTCAACGTCACGTGTCTCAGACTCTGACACCAAGACCTTGTTGCTCAATTCCGCAACACGAGACTTCACGCCACACACCCTGGCGTCTCGTCCACAACAATGGCTACTCCTCCCTCTCCCACTCGCGTCCCGCATTCGCCACAGAAATTATTTATCACGAATAATATTATTTCGTGCAATTGTGGTTGAAATTCTTTAATAAAGACTGGGTTGTAATTCTAGGGAGTTAAATATTATTACTTTCTCGTCTTATGGTAGTAAACAAGAAATGGAGAAGATTTTAGTTTTCTCCATGGCATTCACGCGTGACGGTAAAATTATTACTTGATAACAATTGTAACTAAAAACTCTCTATTTGGAATTATTTGGGAGTTATGTTATCCGTAAATAATTATCACACTGAATACTGATGATTTTAGAGAATCACATTCAATTCTCTAACACACTGGATATAAATGTGTTTAACTAGGTATAATCTGACGCAATACTGGGCTTAGTTTCGTAAGAATTCCAGCATCCTTATACAGATATAATAGTTCATGTGAACATCACTGTTAGTAAATTTTAGTAACTACAGTAATTAGTATATTTTAATACTAGTTTATAATAATACAATAGTATTGTATTAGTGTTGGAAATTTCCAACACATGGAACGTAGCAGAATCTGGGGAACTCGTCGTATTTAGGTGGCATAGCAAGGGAGTGTAGAAACAAAATCGTGGAACGTGGGTAAAGTAGCATACAAGCAGTTACCAGATTCGTGGGGCCCAATTTCAATGATTAATCAGACATTCTGACCACCTGCTAGTGTTCTGTAGCAGTAGAGTGAAAGGGTAATATCTTGTCAAGTGTTCTGGGGACATGTTTTCCCATAGAAATTCGTAGGAATTTCGTGAGAGACGCCATTCGTGTACGAACACCTCACTTCGCTGGTGGGGGTACGGAACTGCGCCGTGTGCTGTGAGTAAGGGTACGAAAACGCACCGAGCCACGCGAGACTCCATCCTAGGCTACCACCTTAGCCCAGCCGCCGTGACTACCCACCTACAGTAGGTGCCTGGGTATGGTAGGACACTTGGGTATGTACGTGAATAATCCAGCTGTGTAAATGAAGTAAGTACCCTGTGTGATTTTTAATGATTATTATCTCTATGCCTGGATTCGAGGGTCAGGTAGTCCATCAGCATTGTCTCCAAGCACCTGTAGAGGTGAAGAGAAGTGCGGGCGCGTGGGATTTTCACCTTTATTGACGTTCTTGTCAGTCTACAGGGATTTTACCTGTGTGGGCAGGCGTATATTTGTGTGTGTGTGTGTGTGTGTGTGTGTATACACGGGAACAGATAATACATATATTAGCCAAGGACTGAGTGGGCTGTCCTAGTGGTTATATTCCACTCTGGTAGGATTTTAGGAAATTCATTCTAGGTGATTCTTATTCCATGTGGTGTAATCTTTTGCAGGAGAAGAAGTCCAGTACGGGTCATAAGTGCACACGTAAAGAATGTCTGTATGTAAGTAACACCAGGGATTTTCCTGGCTGTTGATTATTGTGAAAGTACTTCCAGTGTACTCACCTAATTGTGCTTGCAGGGGTTGAGCTCTGGCTCTTTGGTCCCGCCTCTCAACCGTCAATCAACAGGTGTACAGGTTCCTGAGCCTATTGGGGTCTATCATATCTACACTTGAAACTGTGTATGGAGTCAGCCTCCACCACATCACTTTCTAATGCATTCTATTTGTCTACTACTCTGAAACTGAAAAAATTCTTTCTAACGTATCTATGGCTCATTTGGGCACTCAATTTCCACCTGTGTCCCCTAGTGCGTGTGTCCCTTGTGGTAAATAGCCTGTCTTTATCTACCCTATCAATTCCTCTGAGAATCCTGTATGTGGTGATCATGTCCCCTCTAACTCTTCTGTCTCCCAGTGACTTGAGGTTTAATTCCCGTAGTCTCTCCTCGTAGCTCATTCCTCTCAGTTCGGGGTATGTGTGTGTGCGTACTTACCTAGTTGTGCTTGCGGGGTTGAGCTTTGTCTCTTTGGTCCCGCCTCTCAACCGTCAATCAATTGGTGTACAGATACCTGAGCCTACTGGGCTCTATCATATCTATATTTGAAACTGTGTATGAAGTCTGCCTCCACCACAGCACTTCCTAGTGCATTCCATTTATTAACTACTCTGACAATGAAAAAATTCTTTCTAACGTCTCTGTGGCTCATCTGGTTACTAAGTTTCCACCTGTGTCCCCGTGTTCGTGTTCCACCCGTGCTGAAGAGTGTGTCTTTGTCCACCCTGCCAATTCGCCTGAGAATTTTGTAGGTGGTTATCATATCTCCCCTTACTCTTCTGTTTTCCAGGGACAAGAGGTTCAACTCCTTTAGCCTTTTCTCGTAGCTCATTCTTCTCAGTTCCGAGACGAGCCTGGTGGCATACCGTTGAATCTTCTCTAACTTTGTCTTGTGTTTAACTAGGTATAGACTTCAGGCTGGAGCTGCATATTCCAGGATTGGTCTGACATAAGTGGTATACAGGGTCCATATATCAGGATCATATATCGTGGTCCATATAACATATATTAGGATGTGTGTGTGTGTGTGTGTGTACTCACCTAGTACTGGATATTTTCGACAATAAACACTAACAAACAAACACCATAACACATTTATTTTGTGGGACGTTAGTGCAACTGGTCTTTAATTCTTTGCCAATGCTTTGCTCCCTCCCTTGTGTCAAGGGGCTATGTCTGCTACTTTACGTGCATCTGGTATCTGCCCCGAGTCCAAGCTCTTCCTCCACACTATACTGAGTGCCTGTGCTACTGGCACCTTGCATTTCTTTATAAATATTGAATTCCATGAGTCTGGAACCGAAGCTGAGTGCATGGCATGTTTTCAATTTTTCTTTCGAAATCTAGTGCGCTCGTGTTGTTATCAGTTATATTTACAGGAGTTTGGATATCAGGCATAAAGAAATTGTCTGGATCTTTCACTTTCATGTTGCTTATTGGAGTGCTAAACATGTCCTCACACTGTTTTTTTTAGGATTTCACTAATTTCTTTGTCATCCTCCGTGTATGAGCCTACACTCGTACGAATAGATCCAATAAGGGAGTGGTTTTTGCTTTTGATTTCGCATATGTGAAAAATATTTTGGATTTTCTTTATTTCTTCAATTGCTTTCTGTTCTAACTGTCTCTCTTCAGTTTGGTATTAGTGTTTCAATTTCTGCTTGATTTCTTCAATCTCCCTATTTAATTATTCCTTCTTTGACAGGAAAGTCGTGTCTGCTTAAGCATTTTCGTTATTTTTTCCTTCTTTTATAGTGTCGTCTGCGTATTCTTTCTACTTTGGACCTTTTTCTGGATTTCCTCAAAGGAACATGTTTCAGACAGACTTTTCTGTCCATAGTAGCATATTTCTATTAGTTGAATAATTTTGATTGATAGGCTACGTATATACCTTCCCCCTTCAAGTTTGTTAATGTGGAAACTCCTAGCAGGGTAAAATTTAAATATACAGTCCTACAAAATATAGTCTATTTACTCTCAAAAATTATTAAAAAATACATTCCACTTTGAATTAATAATAATTAATGGAAATAAACTTAATAAACTAATAATTAGTAAACAAATAAATGCCTGCCGGGAGAAATTCCTTACATCCAGTTATACTTACCTAATTGTGCTTGCAGGGATTGAGTTTCGGTTCTTTGGTCCCGCCACTCAACTGTCAATCAACTGGTGTAAAGGTTTATGAGCCTATTGGCTTTATCATATCTACACTTGAAACTGTATATGGAGTCTGCCTCCACAACATCACTTCCTAATGCATTCCATTTATTAACTACTCTGACACTAAAAAATAATCTTTCTAATGTTTCAATGTCTCATTTGGGCACTCAATTTCCACCTGTGTCCCCTATTGTGTGTGACGCTTGAGTTAAATAAACTGTCTTTTGTCTTCAATATCAATTCTTTTGAGAATCTTGTATATGGCGATCATGTCCCCACTAACTCTTCTGTCTTCCAGCGACGTGAGGTTTAATTCCCTTAGTCTCTCCTCATAGGTCATGCCCCTCAGTTTGGGCACTAGTCTGGTGGTAAATCTTTGAACCTGCTCTAATTTTGTGTTGTGCTTGACAAGATATGGACTCCATGCTGGAGTCGCATGCTTCAGGATTGGTCCTGAAACCGTGGTATTCAAGATTCTGAATGACGCTTTACACAAGTTTCTAAAGACCGTTCTTATGTTAGCCAACTTGGCATATGCTGCTGATGTTATCCTCTTGATAGGGGCTTCGGGAGACAGGTTTGGCATGATATCAACCCCCCAGTTCTTCTCATTCTAGAAGAATTTCATCTCCCAAATGGTATCTCGTATCTAGCCTTCTGCTCCCTACACCTATCATTATTGCATTACATTTGCTCGGGTTAAACTCTAACAACCATTTGTTGGACCATTCCTTCAGTTTATCCAGGTCTTCTTGAAGCCTCATGCTGGTCTCCCTTGTCTTAATCATTCTCATAATTTTGGCATCATTAGCAAACATTATGGGGAATGAGTCTATACCCTCTGGATGATCATTTACATATATCAAAAACAGGAAAGGTCCAAGCACAGAACCCTGTGGGACTCCGTTGGTGACCTCTTCACTCCAATCTGAGGTCTGACTCCTCGCAGTAACTCTCTGTTTCCTATTGCTTTGGTACTCCCTTATCCACTGGAGTACCCTACTAGTTTCTCTTGCCAGTTTCTACAATTTATGCACCAGCCTCTTACGGAGTACTGTATGAAAAGCTTTCCAACAGTCCAAGAAAATGCAGTCTGCCCAGCCTTCTCTTTCTTGCTTAATCTTTGTCACCTGATCGTATAATTCTATTAAACCAGTGAGGCAAGATTTACCATCCCTAAACTCATGGTGGTGGTGTCACGAAGTACCTTCTCTTCAGATGTGCTACTAAACTTTTTCTCGGGATCTTCTCCATCACCTTGCATGGTATATAAGTTGAGGACAATGGCCAGTAGTTCAGTGCCTCTTGCCTGCCATTCTTTTTGTATATGGGACTACATTAGCCGTCTTCCATATTTCTGGTAAGTCTTCTGTCTCCAGTGACCTACTATACACCATGGAGAGTGGCAAAGCAAAGTACTAATGCACACTCTTTTAGTACCCATGGTGAGATTCCGTCCGGACCAACACCCTTTCTCACGTCCAGATCAAACAGGGAATTTCGAACCTTACAAGGACTCCTAGTTTACTGCGACCTCTTCCAGCTCAGGCACTTCACCTCATTCTGTTGTGAAGACTGTTACGTATTCCTAGCAGAATACGTATATAAATTTGAAATAGCATTTTTGTTTCCATTATATCATTGCCTGTATATGTACACACATTGTGTTTTAGTAAATTATCGTGTGGTGTGGCAGCGTCAGTGGACAGGAGCGCGGTTGCCTTTGCACACGTCTATTACCTGATTGATACGGGAATGCTGGACCTGTTCAGTTGAGAGTTCCAGATGTCACTTTTATTTAGTTAGGTAATTGTTTATATTCTGTAATTAAACAGGTGGCATTATACTTATATATTTTGTAAGTAACTATTATCTGTAATTTGCATTCTTGTGTGTTTTGAGAACAAGTGGTTGTTCAATTAGTTTAAAATATTAAAAAGTCCTTAGTTTCCATCCCTCATCCTGGGATGAGGCAGACGGGAGGTGAGAATATGGGTGGCGTCAGAGCGAGTGTTCAGTAGCTTCGGGGAACCAGGAGGAGTAACATGTGGGAGATAAGTCTGTTATTTCTTGTTGTGCCATAGTTATTATATTATATTAAGAGTAATGACAATATTTTCGTTTGTTGTATAAGTTACTTTACCATCTGTGTTTTTATATTATACTGTCTTGAATATATATCTATATAATATTTTGTATCTATTCTTCAGTCCTAAAGGAAGAGTTTTATTTATGTGCTCATTACTTATCAAGGGGTTATACTGGTGACGCGCTTTAGAGAGCAGCAGTGGTATCCCTAGACGTAATTAAAGCATGGCTGCTGTAGGGTCACGAGCCGTAACGAACGATAGGTAACAAAGAGTTATGGGGGCCTGTCCGGGATATATTGTTCCCACTTAACCTTAATTATGCTAATCTAACCTTGCCTTCCTAGGTACCATTGTGTCAAGTGTCTGTGTGTTTCTTAAGAACTATTCCATGTGCCAAGCAAGCTTTCCTGTGTGTCAAGTAACAACGTTTCACGATTTTGAGGTAAGTCATTCTATATATTTTGTTTGTGCAGTGAGGCCAAGCGAATTTTCAGTGTGGTGACAATTTTACAGTGAAGTGTAGTGCAGTGCCATTGTTTTTAATTATTGTTGTGAATCAAGTGCCAAGTGTTAGTAACGATGGAGGAGAAAGTTGCAGCGTTGGTGGCTCACCCAGACTTTGAAGGGATTAAGAGCCTTAAAAAGACTGAGTAATACAAATGGCAAATCAGTTGGATTTGACCGCCAACAATAGAATGGTTAAAGCCCAAATATTGAAAGTCATTGTGACGCATTTTGTTGAGAATGGAGAGTTAGATGAAGAATTTCTAGAAGAGTTAAGAGAGGAGTCGAGTGATCAGATGACGTTAAAGCGTCTTGAGTTAGAAGCTCGTCAATTAGAGCTTGAAGCTCAAAAGGAACAGAAACAATTAGAGTTTGAAGCTCAAAAAGAACAGAAAATATTAGAGGCTGAAGCTCGTCAAAGAGAGATTGAAGCTCGTCAAAGAGAGATTGAAGCTCAACAGCAACAGCAAATATTTGAGGCTGAAGCTCAGCAGAGGGAGCTTGAGACTAGACGTTTAGAAATTGAGGCACAGTTGCAAATAGAAGCCACAAAAAGGCAACAATTAGAGATTCAACAACAAATGGCGGACACTAACTTCAGGCTTGAATCACAGCGTATGGCAGCTGGGCATGGAAATACTAGTAATGTTTCAATAAATAGTGATAATAATCCCATAAGGACGCATAAGTATATAGAGTTGCCCAAGTTCAATGAGGAGGATCCTGAGGTTTTCTTTGCACATTTTTATAAAATTGCCATCAGTATGAACTGGCCAAGGGATCAGTGGGTAGCCATTATGCAGTCTCAATTTAAGGGGCGTAGTCAGGAGGTTTTTACATCCCTACCTGACGCTCATAGTTTTGATTATGAATTTGTAAAGAAAAGCATCTTAAATGCTTATCAGTTAAATCCAGAGGCACACAGGCGAAAGTTTAGGAATCTAAGGAGGATAAGGGATCAGACAATAGCAGATTTTACTCGTCAGAAGACGAATTTTTGTAACAGATGGTTAAAGTCACTTTCAGTCACTGACTTTGATGCTTTAAAGAATCTTCTTATAATGGAAGAAGTATTGTCATGTCTCCCAGACCAGTTGTCTACTTTTATGGCAGAACAAAAGAATGTAACAGACATTTATGAGCTGTCAAAGCTCGCGGATGAGCATGAGTTGTTGACTAAGGCCCAGTTTACGGCCACTTCACCTAAGTCTAGTCGTAGAGTAAATTATAATGCTCACCGAACTCCTTATCAGAATCCATCCCGTCCTAGTACTCCAGTTACTCCCATGAGCTCTTCTCTTACAAAACCTAACCCTGCTACTTCATTGTCAGGAATGTCAAATAATAATAAGGTTATTTCTAAACCTACAGTTGGTTCTACCAGTGTGTCCACTGTAAGGTCCTGTTCCCATTGTAAGAGAAAAGGCCATGGAATTCATTCATGTTTTATATTGCACCCTGAGTTACGACCCACTGGTCTCATTTATTGCAGAGGTGTGCAAAATAAACTTACTAATAAACATGTAACTATAAACCCCAATTGGGTGAAACAGTATACACCATATATGTCTTCAGGTGAAGTTTTGTGTATTAATGGGAAGTGGAAGCCAGTGGTTATTCTTCGTGATACAGGTGCTTCCCAAACCATAATTTCATCCAGTATTCTTTCTGATGTTGAACAGAGAGATACTGGAAAGTTTGTTGTTCTTCAGAGTGTTGCAGGATGTAAAACTGTACCTCTAATAGACATTAATTTCAGATCCACCATTACACCAAGTTTATGCACTGTGGGTGTTAGTACACAGTTGCCCATCCCAGGTGTGGATGTTATATTGGGTAATGATGTGGCCATAAATCATGTTGTGGGTGAGATTGATCCCCGTTTGTGTAAACAGCCCGTTGCAGACCATGTTTATTCTGCCTGTGCTGAAGTTAGTTCTATGAATGAACCTGTTGTAGAAGAGGGTTTTGTCCATTCTACCTGTGCTGATGTCAGTACTAATATAAATCCAGTTGTCAGTTCTGATGTTGTTACTCATGCATTTGTGCCAGTAACCAGTACCCCTTCAGTGGAGAAGTGGGATGTGGTTGTTCCAGATTCCTGTGTGGCCGATTTAGTTGTTGAGAGTAAGCCTGATACTATGACTCTGCTTTATTCCAATAAATTGGGAAAGGATGTCCATGTACCATTGTCTTGCCCGCTCACTACGAACGTTGTGCCAGGAGTTGAGAGAAACTTAAAAGCCACGACTCTGTATTCCAGCCAAGTGAATGGTTTAGGACAAGATGTCGGGTTGGCAGAAGTATTCCCGCTCACTCCAAGTTTAGAATCAGTTGTCGAGAGTAAGTCTGTTGTAGAGGCCCCGCCTCACCCTAGTCAAGGTGATATAATAGGGGAGGAGGTCAAACTACCTGTTACTTGCCCGCTCGCTTCAGATTCCCTTCATTTAAGTGCTTTGAGTAGAACTGACCCTAAGATTTCAGAGAGAAGCAAGGAGACAGTCTGTACTGTAGATCCAGTTTTGGAGAGTGTGGGAAAGCAGCCAGAGGATCAGCTTCTGTTGAGTAGATGGAGACCCATTGAGCCTCCCTCTTCAGTTGTCTGTGAGGATGTGACCCAGCTTGGTAGTGATATTATTGATTGTGAGCAGACAGTACTCCAAGCAGCTCCAGAAGTCATGGGAGGAAATTTTGGTAAAATCATTAAGAGTGGTAAAGTATCATTTGGATCTAAGTTGCGGAGTTGTGATTCTTATTCTATGTGGAGTAAGTATTTCTCATTGTGTACATTGAGTCAGAGTGTGTGTAGGATGTTGAAATCTACTTTTATTCTGCAGGAGCCATTTTCTTGTGAAGTAATGGACTGTGGGACATCTTTGTCAAGCCTTGTGGTTGAGCAGAGAGAGTTTACTCAAGTAGGTTGTGCATCCAGTTCTGAGGAAGTGGTGAGTTATGCTAGAGCAGTGTCTCTATATACAGATCCAGTTAATTTTGATGCACGAGTGATAAAAGTGTATGTTCCACTCAAGTGTGGTGTTGACTTTCAGAGTCATATTGGAGTTGATTTTCAGAATCATATTGTGGGTGAAGGATTAAATCATACTGGGGAGCAGATGTTTGAGGCTCCAGGTGTGCAATTCAAGTTGGGGGATAAGGTTATCCTACCTAGAGTTAATCATTGTGAAGGGTTTCAGATTATCCTTGGGCGTTTCGCAGGTAACCTGCTGTGCATCTTCAAGATGTTAAGACCCTTAAACCTCTTGGTTGATTGGTTGTCATCAGACGTAAATCACTTGGGAAGTGATGGTGAGGGTTGTAAAGTTTTCGGCATGTTTTATTTAGTCTTTTGGAAGACTAGACGGTTCATGAAAGTGTGTGTTGTGTTCAAGTTCACCATCAGGAGGTGTGAACTTGTCTTGAGAGTTATGATTGAGATATGGTGCCTAGGCATATGCCTGTTTTCTTTCACTGATCGTTATGACAGAGTTATGAGGCAATTGATTTCTGTGTTCCTTATGGATCATCTGAGTCAGTTCGATCAGGTAGTCTTTGCACTTATCTTGGGTTGTATTTCTTGGTTTGAAGGTCAAAGGTTTGCTAAGTCGGTGTCTTGTGTTTCGGAAGGTTCTATGAATGGGAAAGTCTTATGCATAATTGTGAGATTTAATGCTAATTTCTCTAATTTTAGTATCCATTGGGCGAGAGTATGTGTTCCACAGAGGATCAAGAGTGATGAAGAGCAGATGTCTGTGTCAGAGCATACCCAGGAGAAGTCCCAAATCTACTCAACATCCAGTCAGCTTCAATTTAGCAGTTCAGCTCCAGAAAAAGGGAGTAATGGAAAATGGAGTCTGCCTTGGAAAACTTCACCATGTGGAAAAGGAATCACATGGAAATATGAAACTGATCTTCGAGAAAGAGTAGAAACAAATGAAAAGCTAAATTGCCGTGATAACTGTGTGAAAGCAGCTACCTTTATTGACAATTCTATTCATGCTAATGATGATAATGTTGTAGATAGGAGTGTGAAATATGATCTGCAACAAAGTGAAATAAATGAGATAGTACCTTGGAGAGATAAATTTGCATACTCCAGTGACACATATGTAGAACATAGTCATAAGACTGAAATTCCTGAGTTTCCTGTAAGACTATATTTGGAGTGTTTTTATTTTTGTCCAGAAATGTGTTCTAAGTACTTTTACATGTTTGGTGTAATTAATACCATAAATCTCAAGTGTCATACATTTTACTTTGAAAAAATGCCATTGATCTTCAATCTATTGCATTTTTTTTCTTGGAGGTGGAAGTGTTACGTATTCCTAGCAGAATACGTATATAAATTTGAAATAGCATTTTTGTTTCTATTATATCATTGCCTGTATATGTACACACATTGTGTTTTAGTAAATTATCGTGTGGTGTGGCAGCGTCAGTGGACAGGACTCTGTGGGACTCCGTTGGTGACCTCTTCACTCCAATCTGAGGTCTGACTCCTCGCAGTAACTCTCTGTTTCCTATTGCTTTGGTACTCCCTTATCCACTGGAGTACCCTACTAGTTTCTCTTGCCAGTTTCTACAATTTATGCACCAGCCTCTTACGGAGTACTGTATGAAAAGCTTTCCAACAGTCCAAGAAAATGCAGTCTGCCCAGCCTTCTCTTTCTTGCTTAATCTTTGTCACCTGATCGTATAATTCTATTAAACCAGTGAGGCAAGATTTACCATCCCTAAACTCATGGTGGTGGTGTCACGAAGTACCTTCTCTTCAGATGTGCTACTAAACTTTTTCTCGGGATCTTCTCCATCACCTTGCATGGTATATAAGTTGAGGACAATGGCCAGTAGTTCAGTGCCTCTTGCCTGCCATTCTTTTTGTATATGGGACTACATTAGCCGTCTTCCATATTTCTGGTAAGTCTTCTGTCTCCAGTGACCTACTATACACCATGGAGAGTGGCAAAGCAAAGTACTAATGCACACTCTTTTAGTACCCATGGTGAGATTCCGTCCGGACCAACACCCTTTCTCACGTCCAGATCAAACAGGGAATTTCGAACCTTACAAGGACTCCTAGTTTACTGCGACCTCTTCCAGCTCAGGCACTTCACCTCATTCTGTTGTGAAGACTGTTACGTATTCCTAGCAGAATACGTATATAAATTTGAAATAGCATTTTTGTTTCCATTATATCATTGCCTGTATATGTACACACATTGTGTTTTAGTAAATTATCGTGTGGTGTGGCAGCGTCAGTGGACAGGAGCGCGGTTGCCTTTGCACACGTCTATTACCTGATTGATACGGGAATGCTGGACCTGTTCAGTTGAGAGTTCCAGATGTCACTTTTATTTAGTTAGGTAATTGTTTATATTCTGTAATTAAACAGGTGGCATTATACTTATATATTTTGTAAGTATTATCTGTAATTTGCATTCTTGTGTGTTTTGAGAACAAGTGGTTGTTCAATTAGTTTAAAATATTAAAAAGTCCTTAGTTTCCATCCCTCATCCTGGGATGAGGCAGACGGGAGGTGAGAATATGGGTGGCGTCAGAGCGAGAGTTCAGTAGCTTCGGGGAACCAGGAGGAGTAACATGTGGGAGATAAGTCTGTTATTTCTTGTTGTGCCATAGTTATTATATTATATTAAGAGTAATGACAATATTTTCGTTTGTTGTATAAGTTACTTTACCATCTGTGTTTTTATATTATACTGTCTTGAATATATATCTATATAATATTTTGTATCTATTCTTCAGTCCTAAAGGAAGAGTTTTATTTATGTGCTCATTACTTATCAAGGGGTTATACTGGTGACGCGCTTTAGAGAGCAGCAGTGGTATCCCTAGACGTAATTAAAGCTTGGCTGCTGTAGGGTCACGAGCCGTAACGAACGATAGGTAACAAAGACCTCCTGGTATTTCTTGTGGAGTTCTTCATACATCTCTTTGTCATTCTCTGTGTACCTGTCCTCACCCGTTCTAAGTTTCATCACCTGTTCTTTTACTGTTATTTTGCTCCTGATGTGGCTATCTATCTTGGCTATGGAGCAGTTTTGGTTCGGTCTTGGATTTATGTGATATATCATTTTCATACTTTTTCTCTGCTTTTCATCTCACACTGACATATTCGTTTCCGACTCTCTGGTATCTCTCTCTACATTCTGGTCTTCTGTTATTTCGTAGGTTCCTCCTCGCCCTTTTTTCCGTTTTTTGCTTCCATATTTGCTCTATTAAACCACGGGTTCTTCTTTTGCTACTCATTTTTTTCCCTTTTGGGCCGGGATAAACCTGTTTACTGCCTCCTGACACTTTTGAGTGACATAGTCCATCATGTCTTGTATAGTTTTAGTTCTGAGTTCTATGTCTTATGGTATTTCTCTTGGGAATTTTATCATCTCCTCATAATTACCCTTTCGATATGCCATCCCATTGTTTTCTAGTTCGTTTTTGGGGGAAATCAATCCTAGTTCTACCAGGTACTCAAATACGAGTACACTGTCATCACTCATTCCCAAGAGGCTTACAACTTAACTCCATTATATCTGACTTATTCAGTTTGAATATCAGATCAAGCATTGCTGGTTCTTCTTCTCCTCTCATTGTTGTTGGTCCCTTGATGTGTTGGCATAGAAAGTTTCTTCTTGCCATGTCTAACAGCTTAGCTCTCCATGTTTCTGGTCCTCCATGTGGTTCTCTGTTCTCCCAATCTATCTTCCAGTGGTTGAAGTCTTTCATGATTAGCAATCTGGATCTGTTTTGGCTAGTGACGGAAGCTGTTCTCTCTATTATATTAATGGTAGCCATGTTCTTGTCAGCGTCTTCTGTCATTTTATGGGGGGGGGGAGGGTTATATATATGACTAATACTATACGTTTTTGTCCCCCAATTGCTATGGTACCTATTATGTAGTCACTGAAATCTTGAATAACCATTTCTTCAAAACGCTTTATTTTCTTATCAGCAGATCTACTCCACCTCCAAATCTTCCTTCCCTCTCTTTCTTAACTACACAGTATTCCTGCAGAAAAACTGCCTTTGTTATGCTTTTCGTTAGCTTTGTTTCTGTGAGTACTATTATGTCTGGGGGTTTCTTCTTATGCCCATTCCTCAAGTTCACTTGATTTATTTGTAATCCCATCTATGTTTGTGTACATTACTGTGAAGCACAGATTTTTCATGTCTATTCTTGTTTCCTCTTCTTGGTGGTCTTTCTGCTGATGGGGGAACCTGGTTCATAGGTGTGGAGATTTGTGAGCTGGTTAACATGGTTTCAGAGGATTCAGGGGTGAAGGGTGGGAGTTCAAGGGAAGGGAGAACAGGGACGGTATGAGGAGAGGGCGACAGGGAGGATATGGGGTGAGGGTAGCCAAGGAGGGTATGGGGTGAGGGGGGGTGTTATGGCCATTTTGGGCCAGTAACCGGGTTCTTGCTGTTAATGTATCTTATAACCTGTTCATCTTTATCCAACCCCAAGTCGGTGGTAACTTGGGGTTAAATGCCACAGCCATTTCTTGAAATGGCTGTGGCAGTAGCTATTTCTTGAAATGGCTGTGGCAGTAGCTATTTCTTGAAATGGCTGTGGCAGTAGCTATTTCTTGAAATGGCTGTGGCAAGAAGTAGTACAAAGAATAATGGAGGGATAAACAATACACAATTACACCTTCATCAGTATATTAATTAACACCTTCACCACTATAAATATATTATATTAAAGTATTACTACACATATTTAAAAAGTGTCGCTTTCACTCAGGACACAATACATTGGCAGTGTTCATCAAATCCCGGTGAATCCACTTTCCAGGTACACGTTGTCCACACTTAATGGCAAACACCGGCGAGTTCACCTTTTTCCACATGGGCTAGTCCACAAACACCATAGTGTCACGATGTGCCAATACCCCACCTCTGCTCTCCAGATACACACTGGCAGAGGGTTTCAGCAACACGCTGACAGGGGGTCTCAAATAATCACATACAGGGATAGCTAGCACCCTGGCAGAAGTCTCTAGCAGCTCACTAACAGCACTTCTCAACAGACGCACCACTGCCATCGCATAACTCTTCCTGGCCAAATCCCGGGTATGTCGGTTCATACAACACTGCATACATCCAGCAGCTAACACACTGTTGGTGTGAGGGAATGAAAATTCCCTCAGCTAGTTTTTCTAGTTTTCTAGATTAGGCTAGAGTCGCTCTAGGACTCTAGACAAGAAGTTTTCAAACTACATGCACTTGTTTGGAGTTGGATGAAAGCTTATGATAAGGACGATCGTTTAAGACTAGCCAGAGGTCTGTGACTGCTCTGTAGAGAGAGTTACAGAATTTATCCTGTTTTCTGGGAAAATGGGACTTGAGAGTGTGAGGTGTAGGTGGGTACTTCACTAGCCAACGGTTTTAGAGGTGGGGGGGACAGAGGGGTGAATGTCGCCTCCCCCACCATGTGAGGTATGACGTCACACTCCTAGGCCTCCCCTCCTTGTGACGTCACGGGACGCCTCATGGTGAGGGTGTCTGTGATTCGTCTAGGCACCTCAGCCTCGTGGGAGTGTTTAGGCGCGAACGGCTGTAATTGGAAGCGGCACAAGAGGCTGTGCCGACTTTGTGCTGATTGGTTAAGACAAGGTGGGGGGAGACGAGCATTTTGAGTTTCCCTGGTCCGCCAAATTTTTAGTCTGGAGAG
Organism: Procambarus clarkii; assembly: GCF_040958095.1. Lineage (NCBI taxonomy): Eukaryota > Metazoa > Arthropoda > Malacostraca > Decapoda > Cambaridae > Procambarus > Procambarus clarkii. The sequence goes on from NC_091229.1 coordinate 9,666,515, forward strand.
GGCGAGCAAGTGGGCTGGATGCCCAGGAAGGTGGGGGTGGCGTGTCTGCCACCTCCACCCCCGTTATCGCTGTGTTATCTCCTTTACTCATCACGCACAGTAATCCTGCCATCGTGGATTATGTCGGGATCCAATTTGCGTGAATTGGGGCCAAAGAATAAGAATAGAACTGTGTAAGACAAGCAGAAAGTGCTCACCCATGAGGCACCTGGCAAGCCTCGTGGTGTATCAGATGTGGTTGCTCACATCTGGTGTTATGTGTTATCCTGTCTAGGTTAACAAACAATTGGTGGAATAGGGCAGGGCCTCCCAGTGTAATTGAGGTGAGATTACAGGCCCCTGTTGGAGTTTGAAATTCCACCTTGCTGTGTCCACCATGTTGTGTCTCTGGCCATTATCACACCCGGTGTATGAGCGAGGCATGCTCGTGGTGTGATGTGGGTGGGAGTGAATCTGCCACCCACGTTTGTGTACGCCTGAGGCGCTAGGATGAGGTCTCAGCTATCCCACGACGCACCGCTATGTGGCCAGGGTTGTAATAGGGTTGTCAGTGGACACCCTGAGGTCTGTATAATTATGTATAATTTTCATTTGCACGAATATATAAGGTGTTGTGTGGTGACTCAGTAAATGTGATTGCTGACTGATTGCCTAATGATGTCATTAACATGTGGGGTATTCTGACGGCATCATTATGTTTGTATGTTTGGGCAGTGTTGTTGTTTGGTATACGTTATATTACTGCCCTAGGGGTTGTGTTGATGATTTAAGGAGGTCCCTTTCATTATTCAGGGGAATTCACAGTACTTAATGTGAGAGTAAGTAAGTAATTATCAAAAGAAGGCACCAAACTGGGAAGGCTATGTAGCACCATCAAATGTGTGGAATAATCAGAGGGCACTAAATATCACCAAGGATGCCAATACGAGAACAAAAACGCATAAGGCGAACGATATCAAAAGTATCCGAGTCACCAAGAATTCTATTGAGGAACAGGCGACCGCGAGGGGCGGTCAGAAAGCAAGACACACACTCGTCCTGGAAGTCAGGACATTCAAGAAGGACATGCACGACCGTAAGAGGGACAATGCAATTAGGACAGTAAGGAGCAGGGCGGCGCTCCATCAAGTGACCATGGGTTAAGCGAGTATGGCCAATATGCAACCTCGCCAGAGCTGTTATCCATCGCCTGTTACGGTGGTAGGAGGACGGCCACGAGGAAACACAACATTTAAGAGTACGTAGTTTGTTACCAGTAACAGACGACCAAGAGGCCTGCCAACGGGAGGAATGGATAACCGGGTAAAAGTCGGAATATGGAATACCTTTACTAGAGATGGGACAAGAGCGGACAGTTTCCTTAGCGGCAGCATCCGCACGCTCATTTAAAGACACACCAATATGGCTGGGAACCCAACAAAACTCAACCGACTTAAATTTACTGTGAACAAGAAACAGCCAATGCTGGATCTCGACAACTACTGGATGAACCGGATTAAAGGACCCGAGAGCCATGAGGGCACAACGAGAGTCAACAACAACTACAAAGGAAGACTGACAACGAGAAAGCAGGAGACAAAGAGCATAGAGAATAGCATAAAGCTCCGCTGTAAAGATGCTAGTCTCCGGAGGTAAGCGACACATATAATTGCGATCAGGAAAAACAACAGAGTAGCCAAGACCGTCCGCAGACTTAGACCCATCGGTGAAGACAGAAACGGAGCGGGAGTGAGAAGAAAAGTTCTCAAGGAAAAGGCATTTTAGAACCGTAGGAAGGGTAAAAGCCTTAGTGATGCGGGTCAAGGATGTACAAAACTGCGGAAAGGGGACTTTCCATGGGGGTAAAGAAGGAACAACACGAGGAGAAACATTAGAAACACGAACGGAAAGAGAATCCTGTAAGCGAGATAACCGGACAGAAAGAGGAAGGTGCTGAAGAGGAACAGGACCTGCAGGAGGGGTAAAAGTTAAAGCATGACAGAGGCGAGAGGAAGGATGTTGTAAGGACCACGCAAGATAGCGAAGACAGTAGCGATCACGGCGGTCCTGGAGAGACAGGAAGCCAGTGTCAACATACAAGCTAAGGACGGGAGGCGAACGAAAGGCACCAGAACTGAGGCGCAACCCAGTATGGTGCAAAGCATCATGACGTCGAAGAGTAGAAGGAGAAGCAGACGAGTAAGCAGGGCAACCATAATCAAGCTTAGACAGGACGAGAGAGCAATGTAAAGCAAGGAGAGTGCACTTATCCGCTCCCCAAGAAGTATGGGACAAAACCTGAAGGAGGGTAAGGGCCTTAGAGCACTCAACACATAGGTAAGAGATATGGGCAGACCAAGACAAACGAGTGTCAAGGAATAACCCCAAAGCTTTGCGGAATCTTTGTACTCAAGGGGATGACCATAAAGTGACAAAGAGGAACGAAGAACGACCCGTTTCCGAGTAAAAGACATAGCACAAGTCTTAGAAGCAGAGAACTTGAAGTCATGATCGGTGGCCCAAGACGACACGGCATCATTCGCAAGTTGAAGCTGGCGCTGAAGGAGAGGCGAATCATCACCCTGACAGCAAAGGGTAAGATCATCGACATAGAGAGTGGAGAAGACACCTGAAGGAAGAGAGGAAAGAAAACCATTGAGGGCAACCAGAAAAAGAGTAGTGCTCAGAACACTACCCTGGGGCACACCTTCGTATTGCTGAAAAGAGGCAGAGAGAGGTACCAAGGCGCACACGAAAGGAACGACGAGAGAGGAAGCTGTGGAGAAAGAGAGGGAGATGACCACAAAGGCCAAAAGAATGAAGCTGGGATAGAATATGATATCGCCAAGTGGTGTCGTAAGCCTTTTCCAGGTCAAAAAGGATGGCAACAACGGAGGTCCTCGCAGCAAAAGCAGTACGAATATAGACCTCCAAGTTCACCAGGACATCTGTCGTCCTGCGGCACTTGCGGAAACCAAATTGAGAAGGGGAGAGGAGGTGATGGTGTTCCAGGAACCACATCAGACGAACGTTAACCATACGTTCAAAGACTTTGCAGACACAACTTGTGAGGGCAATAGGGCGAAAGTCCTTGGGGGAAGTTCCCAGAGACCCTGGTTTGCGAACAGGGAGGACAAAGGCATCGAGCCTGTCCTCAGGGACTGCCGACGAATCCCAGATCCGATTATACAGACTCAGTAATTACTGAGACGTGCGCGGAGGGAGATGGCGAAGCATCTCATAATGAATACCATCGGAGCCCGCCGCCGTAGAACCGCAGAGGGCAAGGGCAGAACGAAGTTCTGAGAGAGAGAAGGGATCGTTATGGGTAAGTCGAAGACGAGTGCAGAAATCTAAAGGATGAGACTCAAGGACAGGTTTACTAAGAAGGAAAGATTGGGGAAGATGAAGACCAGAGCTAACAGAAGAAAAGTGGGAACCCAGTTCGGTAGCGACCTGCAACGGGTCTGCCACAAGAGTACCATGGAGGTGAAGGACCGGTGAAACATCGGGAACGAACTTACCCGCTATCTTGCGGATACGCTTTCAGATCTGTGGCAGGGGAGTTTCGGACGTAATTGTGGAGACATAAGATGCCCAACATTCACGTTTAGCCATACGGATGGCCCTACGGGTTACCGCACTCGCTCTCCGAAAGAAAAGAAAAGAATCGGCCGTCTGCCGACGGCGGTGCCTCTTCCAGGCTGCACGCTTACAGCGGACAGCCCGAGCACAGTCTGCATTCCACCAGGGAATGCACTTCCGCGGACCCTGAGAGAAAGAGCGAGGAATAGAGCGAAGGGCAGCGTCGAAGACAGTGTCATGAAAATGGAGGAGAGCGTGAGGGAGAGGCAGACGGGAGAGATCAGAGAGAGCAGCACTGAGGGTAAATAGGTTCCAGTCCACTTTAGCAAACTGCCACCTAGGGAAGAAGAGAGAAGGACGAAAAGAGAAAAAGGAAATAAGGATGGGGAAATGGTCACTGCCATGGAGATCATCAAGAACCTGTCACGTGAAATCTAAGTAAAGAGAAGAAGAACAAAGGGAAAGATCAAGACAGGAAAGGGTGCGAGTCCGAGAGTCCAAATGAGTGGGCTCACCAGAATTCAGAAGAGACAGGGAAGAAGAGAGGATAAACGGCTCAAGAAGGCGACCTCGGGTATTCGTCAGAACATCACCCCCAAAGAGAATGACGACAATTGAAATCACCCAGCAGGAGCACAGGCTCCGGCAAGGAGTCCAGGAGGTGTTTCAGATCAGGAAGAGAAAGCGGGACACTTGGGGGGAGATAAATGGAACAAACTGTGTACCATTTCCCCACAAAGATACGAGCAGCAGAACAATGGAGAGGCGAAGGAAAAAGTAAGGGGACAAAGGGAACATCAGAGCGAATCAAGAGAGCAGAAGAATTAGGAGCACCAGCAACAGCTTTGGAGGGGGGGGGAAAGAAAGGAATAGCCAAGAAAACGACCAGGACGAGTACCAAGCATCGGCTCCTGGAGACAGACACTAAGGGGCGAAAACCGCGAAATCAGAAGATGGAGTTCGAGGAAATTGGCGTAATAACCTCGAACGTTCCATTGAAGAATAGACATCGATGAGAAGAGAAAGGACAACAACAGAGAACAAGGAAGAAACAAAGGCGAAAGAGCAACATTGCACGTTAAAGAATATCAGGGTCGGAATCAGGGTCAGCAAAGTCAGGGTTAGGGGGCATAGGTAAACTGAGCAAAGACGGAGGGAAGAAAGCGGGAGAACAGACCAGAGGTGGGTGGGTGGGGTCCGGAGGAGGAGGAGGAAGAGGAGGAGACAACGGAACGGAGAGGAGCAGTCAAGGACAGCAGCAGGAAGAGGGGGAGTAGAAAGAGGGGAGCGCACCTCAGCAAGATCTGCAACCGAGAGGGAAGCAGGGGCCAAAGAAACCTCCATAGCAGGAACAGGGGGCGCAACCACCAAAATGGGAGGAGAAGGAGCGATAGAGGCAGCAGTAGGGGTCTTCTTACCCGCCTGGGAGGAGGAAGGAGAGGAGCCAGGCTTACGCTTCTGACTTAAAGAGACAGGTGTCCCAGCAACTACGTACTGGGTAACGGATTCAAGCATCTCAACAGGAGAAGCTGAACGAGAGCACACACGACTGCCGCTTGGAGAGCGATGGACATCAGCCCGCACTGACAGGGGGCGGGTAGAGTCAAGAGACGGGAGGGAAGGATGGGAAGGAGGAATGGAGGGAGACGAGGAAGAAGACACAGGAGATAAGACAGACCGGGTAGAAAGAAGGGGAACCCCAAATAGAGGACCAGGAGGTGGATCCTTCAGGACAGAACTCAAAGGAACAGAGGAGGGGGCAGTGGGCGTATCAGGGTCCAAGGCCCGGAAACGGTTGTGAGTCTGAGGAAGGTGGGAAGGACCTGGAGAGGAAGAGCACAACACGCGAGCATAAGAGATATTAGCATAAGGTGGGAGCTGGCGAACCTGGCGCCTCGCCTCAGGAAAAGATAAACGCTCCCGGTGCTTCAAGTTGAGGACGGCTGCCTCAAGCTTGTAATGGACACACGCACGGGAGAAGGTAGGATGGGCCTCACCGCAGTTGAGGCAAAGAACCCGAGGAGAAGTGCACTCCGACTTAGAGTGACCTTCACCCCCACACAAAGGACAGAGAGAGACTGTCCCAGAGCAGTGGAGGGCACCATGCCCAAACCTCCAGCACTTGTTACAGAGCCGAGGAGAAGGAATGTACTCCTGGACAGAGGACATGGCACCAGCAAGAATAACAGAGGGTGGAAGGGTCCGACCATCAAAAGTAATCTTCACAACCCAAAGGGGTTGACGGCGACTACCACGAGGGGGACGAGTAAACGTGTCCACCTGGAGAATAGAATGGCCCTGGGCATCAAGGATATGTCGAATATCGTCGTGGCAGTCTCGCAGATCCCGAACACTGGTTGCAACATGGGGCAGGAGGAGAATAGTGCCAACACTGGCGTTCAATTGAGCGTTCTTTGAGACCCGAACAGGGGTCTCGCCAAGGCAGGATAAGGCAGCCAAGCGGGAAGCTGCATCCTGAGAAGGAGCAGCAACGACACGTGTACTGAGACGAGTGGGGCTGAAGGTAACAGAGGCATCCACGGAATCAACGAGATGTCGATGGAGGGAGAAATCGTCAGGAGGTGCAGAATCAAGAGGGAGGAGATCAAAATATTTGGCCCACGAAGCGGGACCAAACAAGACTTGATAGGTATCAGAACGGGAAGGAATCGAGCGAGGGCGGCTGTGACGAGGACGGCGTTGAGAACCCCCAGAGAGAGAGGTGGGTTAAAAGGCGCAGTAGTTATAACTAAAGATAGAGCCGCGGCAGGGGACGAGGTAGTCACCACTGGGGCTTCGGGGCTACCCAACCACAGAGGAGGGAGGGGAGCCGAGGGGAGGAGTCAGAGAGGCCAAAGGAGGAGCAAGGTCGGGGCCCAATGCAGTGGAGGCTACAGAGCCCGATCTTCCAACACGGACCGACTCGGGGGCTTGGTCGCCCACCCCACGAGCCTGAGAAGGTATAGGAGAAACAGTAGAAACAGTATACATCATCGCAACAAAAGAGAAACTTTCATTCACGAATGTGCCCCACACCCACCATGGAGCCACAATTAGAGGCAGGACACCCAACAAGAAGCTATCGCCGATCATGCCGGGGCCTTCTAGGGGTGTGTCGTGAGTATATGCCCCACAAATGCCACCATAAGAACTGACAGTCCGTTAAGATCCGGTTCAGTGACGAAAGGGGGATTGACAATAAAAGGTTTCCCCTCACTCTCGACGTTGGGTACTACAGTTCTACCGGTGCAAGAGTATGCCTCCTCAAGCACCCGGGTGTCAAAATAAAAGAAGTCCAAAGGAATAACCAAAACAAGCAAAAGGTCGGCAGGAAACGGCAAGCATAGGAGAAGAGGGGGAGAAAAATGAAACAGAAGGACAAGGAAAAGTTGCTCAGCACAATTGGAGAGGACGGCAGCAGGAGCACAAGGCTACAAAAGGACAGAGGACTGTCCCAAAGAGCATCACACTCCGGCAGCCGCCCACTAAGCCCCCCTCACGGCATCAACGAGCTGAGTGGGGAGGGGGGGTACTTAATGAGAGAGCAAGCAATTGATTGGTTAATCTGCCAAATTATAAACATTAGTGCCTGCTGTCAGCATAGCAACGGTGTCTTATATTAACGTAAATTGTTTGGCTGAAGTAGAAGTAGTGTATTGCGCATAGTAGTCCCTTGCAACTGTTGCAAGATTAGAGGGGGCAGTAATGTAGGTATACTTTTGTTGTTGCCAAATCATGTGTCATTACTGTGAGGTACAGTAATTACTGTGTTTCAGAAGCTGCAACCGTGTGTGGGCTGTGCATTTATGTTGTTATGCCACTGTAAGTGTGACCAATGTAACCTGGGGGTTACTTTGTGTTCTTTAAGTTGATGACTTAAGGATTCATTGAGTTAATTAAGGGGAATTAACTTTATAAGAGGTTGCACATTACTTAATGAGTGAGAGAGCTGTTAAGGGAAACAGTGCTGAGCTTGTTGAGATACGTTTCAGGTGCAATTAATTGTCCATGGGATAACTAATTGACCACTCTAGCTAATTATTTAATTAGTGTTCTCATCATGAATTCAAATAGTGTGAAGGAACTGTTAGAGTCTGACAGTATTTGTATTAACGTAATTTGCTCGAGACTAATTACCTTTCTGGGGTATAGCAATTAGTGGCTCATGATAATTAGTGGAGTAATTAACGTCAAAGGTCTTGATGACTCGGTAAAGCGAGGTCATGGAGCTAGCATAACTCGTTATATTAATCATATCCTGTCTGGTGAGAGTGGATTTAGATACACTCATGTTAATTAGTGGAGTAATTAACACCTCGTCCGCAGCCTAATATGTTGCTACTGAATATATTTTGATTTGCAGCGTGTGTGAAGAATTCCCCAAGCTGTCATTTCCCGTGTTAATCATCTCCCAGTGTTCCATGATGAGTTCAGGAGATTCCGAGGATGAGTCATAACCGATGTCTTGGAAAACGTCTTCAAGCTAAGACCCTTTTCCGTATTCCTTAAATTACATTATCTGTAGTATATTATTCTTGCGGATCACTGTTTTCTGGATTAACATGTCTTTATTATAATCATTAATTTCTCATGTTCATAATCTATGTTCTTATTGGTGATTGTTTTTTTGATTCTATAATTGGTCATAGGATTAGATTTATTGCATAATGAACTGGTGCACGAACCACACTAGTTCCTAGACATATATGAAGTTCTAGTAATAACCCCCCAATGTAGGTGTTTGAGGCTTTGATTCAGTTAAATTATATACAGCCCATTAATTATACAAGTGATTATATTCTCTAGTATTTATCCATAGTTACTGGTTCATCTAGAAATTTCTAATGATCACATTTTATTAGTTTCCCTCTTTACTATAAAAGCAGGTGGACCTTCGTAATTGATTTTCATTGCATTAATATTTAAATAAATAGAGTCAAGCCCCAAATGTCCCACATTATGGTCTTTATCGAACCGGATAAACATAAATTATAATTATAAATACTAATTATTAATAACTAATCCTTGTGTGATGTAGTCTAGACTAACCATTTAATTAATTGTGTCTGCCAACAGAGTAACACATAGGTTAGCCTAAGTCACACCAATTCATTGCTACTTTCACCTCATGTATAAGGTAGCACTCGTTGGACACAGTCAATTACCCACAACACTTAGACCTATACCTCATACAGAAGTAAGAATCTTTAGGTCACCAGGAGCAACAGCTCATAACTTTTATAACAATTCCACACTAACACCTGCGTTAGAGTGGCCTCACCATCTAACCATTATATACTTAGGTGGTAATGACATCCATCCTACTCGTCATCCAGCTGAGGTGATCAAGCACCTTAAAGCCATAATTTCTTCTTTCAAGCTCATCAGTAATTCGGTAGTATTCACGTTAGTGGAACCTCGCCAACCAAGTCAAGATAATCGTTGGGGAGTAACACCAGAATACTACCAGAGAGCTGCTAAGTACATAACTTTCAGGCTGAAAAAACGAGTGAGATTGGATGCCACTTATATCCAATTTACAGCCAGACCTTATAGACAAAACCTGGCCAGAGATGGTGTACACTTGTCAGGTGAGTCTAGGTTGCATGTGGTTGAGAAGTTGATCAACACCATCAACTATCACAAACGGCTGTGGATAGCAAGCCAAACGTAACTGTATATAATTGTTTTCACTTGTGTGTGCAAGTGCACCCTTATAAAAACAAAAAACCCAAAAATACAGCACAATTATATTCACCTTACTGCACCACAATAATCTTTACCAATCTTATTAGGTAGAATTTAGGCTGAGATTGTGCTGAATTTGGTACAAGCCCAGACTAAATAAATTTATAGTTCTTAGGTAGAATTATCACGACTAGACTTAAACTTGTCAGTAGTGTATGTATTATACTATTTGTGCTGACCCTATCCAGGGTGGGATCAAACTTTGAGATAACTCTGATTAGAGTGTCTCTATAATATTTCATCTTGTACTCATTATTTTGTGTATCTATTTTGTGTATTGCTGAATGATCACCATTACCTTTAATGGTGATATAGAAGAGCTAACCTGACGAGAACTAATGGTGAAGTTCAGACAGTGCACAAAATATCTAGCTACTTGTTGTTAGGTAGGTACATTTAACCTCAAGTGAGGTAGAGTATAAATTAGCCACATTAAATTAGGATACATTTTTTTTTTTTTTGAGATATATACAAGAGTTGTTACATTCTTGTACAGCCACTAGTACGCGTAGCGTTTCGGGCAAGTCCTTAATCCTATGGAATCCTGGAATACGATCCCTTGCCGCGAAAAATCGTTTTTTCATCCAAGTACACATTTTACTGTTGCGTTAAACAGAGGCTACAGTTAAGGAATTGCGCCCAGTAAATCCTCCCCGGCCAGGATACGAACCCATGACATAGCGCTCGCGGAACGCCAGGCGAGTGTCTTACCACTACACCACGGAGACTGTTGTTACTTGTCCATTAATGTGTCCACGATTTAATGTTACTTGTCCACTAATGAGCAAGTACCCAAGCTTCATTAGTAATACATATACTAATCCCATGAAGTTTGGACCCAAGCCCAACATGGCTACTCCTGAACAATTGAGGAGAACCTATATTGGCCTTAAAGGTCATTTGACCAGACTAATTAACAAGGCTGAGGGCTTATCTAAAGAAACTCCCATTGACTCTTATCACTTAGAGACATCAGTAAGAGTAGCTGATCTGAAATTTGATCAAGTTAGGTCTACAAGTCAGTCTTATATTACTCTACTGAATACCACAGAAACTGATCCTGATGAAGTAGGTCAAATTGTAGACGATATCTCCCAGTATGAAGATGAGACTCAAGATATACTTTACATGCTATCTAAACTAGCAAAACAATCTAAATCCAATACCAGTAACACAGGGTCTCAATTCAGTAACCATCTACCAGAGGTTCGTTTACCTACTTTAGACTTACCCACATTTTCAGGATTAGATACAGAAAATTGGGACAATTTTTTGGACTTCATTTGAAGTTCATATACATAAGAAACCGTCTCTTGACAAGGTTTCTAAATTCTCATACCTACTTAGTCTTCTCAAAGGAGAGGCTAAAAAGGTCATACATAACCTAACTCTCGATGAGAGTAATTATGAGGAAGCTATAAAACTGTTGAAGTTGAACTATTGCAACAAAGAGTTGAGTATAGCTACCCTCTATTACCAATTGCTAGATCTGAATGCACCAAATAGAAGACCAGAGTCACTTCAAAGCTTCAGACTAGAAATAGAGTCTCTAGTAAAGGCCTTAGGTACTAAAGTTGATATACCAGCTTCAGAATGGTCAATCAAGTTACTTTTGCAGAGGAAATTACCTCGAAATGTCTTAACAGAGCTCTGCTCACGCTATAACACCGAGTTTCTCACTCTTGACCAAATATTCGAGGGACTGAGAATAACGGTTGAAGACTCATGATAAAATTAAACCTGAGTCTAAACCAATTAATACTGACACTTCAGTCAAACCCAAACCGACTTTGAATAAGTCTAGTAAATATAAATCCAAGACTACTCCATCCACTGGGAAAAGAAGTGGCAATGTAGGTACTTATTCGGTGTCTCCTTCTGAGATAACCAATGACTTGTCTACTAAAGAGACCAAGTCAACTAAAGAGAGAAGGTGTCTGTTTTTTAATCAAGGACATGCCACCTACCAATGCTCTGTTTATCCTACTTATAATACTAGGATTAAAAGGTTGCAAGAAATACACAAGTGCACCAGGTGCATGGGCTCTCATGATCCCAAAAAATGTGTAGTGCAGCTACGTTCCTGCAACAGATGCAACCAAGGTGTACATCACTACGCCTTATGTAGAAAATCTTCTACACCAACCATGACCACTGGGGAGAATTCCACGAATTCTACCACAGTGCAATATTGCAAAGTGCATCAAGAAATAAATGTACGTACTACTGAGTCAGGCAATAATACCACTCTGCCTACAGCTCAACTTAGACTAATGAACAGGAGATCTAGAGTTAACACTAGAGGTCTTTTTGATCAAGGATCACAGAAAACCTTCATTACACAACAGTTAGTAGAGCAGTTAAATTTAAAACCTGCCAAAAGTGCGAGGTTAAATATTTCTGGTTTCTTGACTAATAGTGGACCTCGTGAATACCAAGTAGTTCAGATATTAGTGAGACTTGGATCTTCCACTAGTCCAATACAAGCGGTAGTAGTAGATAAACTTCCTACAGACCTGCAGGTCACAGGGTTAGCTCGCACTGCGAAACATCTAAAACGAAACCGCATGAGGCTAGCAGATTACAAAATAAATTCTGACTGCCTCACTGATGTTGGAATACTTATAGGCGCGGATCATTATTACAAATTTATAACTGGATGCACCAGACAACACGGAATGAATTTGTTGTCATCTGCTGGAGTCAAATTGCTTACTGGACCGGTGCTTTTCCGACAAAATCCAGCGTCGACAAACCAACAGTCTAACAACATAATAGTGGCGTGACTAGGCTTGGAACAGTCACCCCTACGTTTCAGAGAAATATCTGAAGATATTGAGTCTGATCCACCTGTACATCGTCTGTGGGATTTAGACACTTTAGGTATTATCCCTGAACAACCAAGCCCTGATGATATGTGGACTTACCAGCAATATCTGGATACAGTTGTCTATAAAAATAAACAATACTGGGTAAGACTCCCATGGAAGTTGAATCATCCACAACTTCCAGTTAATTATTTTATGGCAGCCTCACAATTGCAGTCTCAATTAGCACGACTACAGAAGCAGCCAGACAAACTGAACATGTATCATCAATTCATCCAACAACAACTAACAGTAAATTTATTGAAGTTGTTGATAATGATGACCGAAAAATAGGTCATTATTTACCTCATGACGCTGTGATGAAAGACTCATTGACAACACCTATTCGTATTGTCTTCAACTGTAGTGCTAAAGTAAAGCCTAGCAGTGTGTCTTTAAATGAATGTCTCCAAACGGAACCTAGCCTAACACAAAGGCTACATGATGTGCTGTTACGATTCCGCACTGGTATTTTCGCCTATACTGCTGATATCAGCAAAGCTTTCCTCCGAGTAGGTTTGCAGGAGGAAGATCGTAACTACACAAAGTTTCTCTGGATTAAGGACCCACTGGATCCTAACAGTGATATCAACACATATCGTTTTGCCTCAGTATTATTCGGAGCTACGTCCTCACCGTTTCTGTTGCAAGCAACATTAGACACACATTTGAGGAAGTCAAATAGCCCTTATAAGGCAGACATTAGCGACAACTTGTATGTCGACAATTTCCAGGGAACAACTAATGATCAAACTAATTTGGTAGAAATCTACCATGAGGCTAACCGTGAGCTATTAGGAGCCAATATGCCACTACAATCATGGGCCTCAATTAATAAATCATTAAACCAGATAATCGAGAAAGAGTTTCCAGGTTATCAGGTACCTAATCAATTAAAGGTTCTAGGCGTGGAATGGAACACCAGTACTGACGAGATGAATGTCAAGTCAGTACAAACCGATAACTCAACCCTTACCATGAGAACATTGCTCTCGTTTGTCAGTCAACCAGGTATCAACCATTTGACCCTTTAGGCTTACTTAGTCCTATATTAATAAGGGGCAAACTCCTAATGCAGGAGTGCTGGCAGAAACATTTGGGATGGGATGATCCGTTACCAAGTGAGTTACAAGCTAAATGGCAGATACTCTCAACGGATTTTAATCAGTTAGGTGTTTTGAAGTTTCCTCGTAATGCTTCAGGACCATACTTACCCACCAATTTGCACGTTTTCTGCGATGCCTCTGGCAAAGCATATGGCGCTGTAGCCTACTTAGTTAATAGTGCACAATCAATTTTGCTCACATCTAAAGCAAGAGCAGCTCCCATTAAGAAGAGATCTTTACCTCAAATGGAGTTGACTGCATTGCTGGTGGGAGTGAGATTGGCTCATTGCCTGACAAAGACACTCAATAATATCCACTTTGGTGAGATTGTCGTGTGGTCAGACAACGAGGCAGTCTTACAATGGGTAAGAAACAACAACAATAAGACTCCCTACGTCAGTAATCGTGTTAGGGAAATTCATGAGTTATCTGTTGGATATAAATTCAGACATGTTCCTACTAAGGACAATCCTGCAGATGATTTATCTCGAGGATTAACGATAAAACAACTTATCAAGTCTTCGCTGTGGTTCAATGGACCTTCATGGCTTGTTGGTGGTCAGTGGCCCAAACAAAAGCCACAAGTCATAGTGACCAATATCACCACTCCCATGAAAGAACCAGAACCTCAACGAATCTTATCCATTGATCCTCACAATTATTCTAACTTAAGTAAGTTATTAAGAGTGACTGCACATGTGTTTGACTTTCTTGCTAAGATAGGAATTCGACATAAGTTTCCCAATCCTATCCTCTACTGGATCAAACGTGCACAACAAGAGACATATGGAAGCGAGTATGAAAATCTTCCAGATAAATTAACTAAGTCTCAAGGTATCTGGTATGATGCCAACACTCATAATATACTAAGATGTGGAGGACGTTTGCTTCATGCAAAAATTGATCTAGACACAAAGAATCCAATTCTTCTACCACGTCACCACATCATCACTAAACTTCTAGTTTTACATCACCATCAATATGGTACTTTACATGGTGGAGTGTTAGATACTCTCACCGACCTTAGACAAAAATACTGGCTTCCTCAAGGTCGTCAGACAGTTAAGTCAATTATTAAATTCTGTGTAATCTGTAAAAGATACGATACTAGAGTATGTCCTTACCCAGGACCTCCACCACTCCCTGAAGAAAGAGTGGTTCATCTTCGTCCTTTTGAAACCACTGGTGTTGATTACACAGGAGCCTTACTTCTCACTGGCAACCCAGACAAGATACCAGTTAAAGCATACATTTGTCTCTTTACATGTGCTACAACCAGAGGCGTACATTTAGAAGTGACTTCAGATATGAGTGCTGAAGCCTTCCTCCAGGCCTTCCGTAGATTTGCAGCTCGCAGATCTTGTCCCAAACTAATGATATCGGACAATGGTTCCAATTTTGTGGCAGGAGAAGCTTGTCTGCGAGAAGTCTGGAATCATCCAGAAGTACAGTCAGTCCTGCAGAGACGACAATGTCACTGGAAATTTATAGCACCAAGAGCCCCTTGGCAAGGTGGGTTCTATGAACGAATGATAGGCACAGGCAAGAAGTGTTTAAGAAAAACCTTACACAGACAAAAGGTCAGTTACTCCAAACTCCAAACCATTGTTGTGGAAATCGAGGCGCGAGTCAATAACCGCCTATTAACATACCTGTCTGATGATTTCTCCCAGAGAGAACCTCTGAGTCCCTCACACTTGATACATGGAGGTCTACTGAATCCTCTCATACCTTTAGCCGAAGAGGACCCCGTAGACCCTTCACATGTGACCAGAGGTGACTTAGTAGAAAGCTACCAGCATCTCTCAAGGGTTAATGAGGAATGAGGTGTGGACTCGAGAGTACCTCACAGCTCTACGAGAGTACCACTACGGAGCTTCGAGTCCTTATAATAAAGTACAACTTAAACCAGGGGACCTAGTACTAGTCGACAGTGATGGACCAAGGTCAGAGTGGCCCATAGGCAAAATTGTTGCCATTCATCTAGATCATCAAGGTGTCCTGAGAGTAGTGAAAGTTTTATGCCGAGGCAACACTACTCTAAAAACTTTAGAGAAGCTGGTTCCTCTCGAATTGGCAGAACGAGAGTATCAGCCAGAACCAGTTTCTCCAGTAGTTTCCGAGGACAGTAATTCTGATCCACCGAGCAACCGCCCCACTAGAGCTGCTGCTCAACAATGTAAGCGGAAACTGCAAGCCTATTACAGCTCTGACCAAGAGTAAATCCCTTTACATCCAATTTAGACTGTGGGAACCGACCTGTGAGATTTATATTTATTTAATTTATATGAATTTATATTTACGTTAATTTATATACTTCGATAGCAATTTGTATAATGATAAGTGGACTGTATTTCTGCAATAATCTCTTAATCTCACAAATCGATCCTCTACACATTAGGGGGGGTTTATATTACACATATGCAGCCAATCAAATTACAGTAATAGCTACATACATTGATGAGGTTCCTTCTCTTATAGTACAGCAGGTTAGTCCACCAGGTATAACTAGAGTGTAGACACCAAATTATCCTCTTTGAGGTAGCTTCTATCACCCAGTAACTGGTGCACATAATCTTGCATCCTCGTCTTGACCTGTCAAAAGTGCGCTAGCTGTGAAGCCAGATACCTATATATGACAAGTATATCAGAGAAAACAGTACATGGAACATGAAGACCTGGCTTAATTACCTTTAGTTTGAGGCTTCCATGTGATCTAACCGGATAACCCTACCCAATGACATTAATGGCCACTAATGATAGATAATGGGTTTCGGATAGACACTTAACTTGAATTTGTAGACAGCGTGTTGGAGATGGTACCTTTGGTTTCCATAACACTACGTCCAAGTAAATTTAACAGGAGCCGAATTTGCTCCCGTGTGAGCCTCTGGTCTCAATATAAATGGCTGCATCTAACACTCCATTCTATTGACGTCACTGGCCGACATTGTCCAGAATGATAGGAGCCGAACTCGCTCCACACGTCTCGGAGGTGACACAACAATGGCTGCCCTCCTTCCCCACTCACTGACGCCTGGCCTACTTTGTCCAGATTTCAGAAAGTGATAGAAGGGTCACATTTACTCTACTTTAATATTTATAATTAAGTTAATTTATATAAGATGTTTTATGATGGTAAAGTCCAAAGACTAATGTATTTAAGAATAATTCCCAGCAGAATAGCTGGTGAATTATAATAGTATGTGGTGATGATATCCCGTTTTCTTTAGACGGTAATTCCACTACAAGTTACGTTTTCTATGGGTAACTTGTTGGTAATACAGCAGAAATTATTATCTGTCTGTATGATATATTAAATGGTGTCGGATTTTCCGACATAATTCCCCAGGGGGCTGCTCACGGGTCGAAGTCCTATTTAGAACAGACGAACACCGATACTCCTCCTTCGGATTATTAGATTAATTTGATGTTAGTAGTTAGTAATCACACATTTGTGTGTCTGTTCGTACAGGACGGATGTCCCGTACTAGAGTTGTAGGGGTTAGAAGTCTAATGCGATTTCATTTCCCTGTCAACTCTTGAAAGGCTAATATTCAAGCCTTATTACATATTATTTAACCCAGAAGACTGGATGTGATCAAGTACTACAGTCAAGTATGATTCAGGGACTGCAGTGAGATCAGTGACATTAGATATAACTTGAAGTTTCTTCAGGTAACTGGTCACTGATATATAAACACTGAGGCCCATGGAATACATCTTGATTAAATAATAAATGTATCAAATCAGTCATCAGATTTATTGGGGTTTAATTTAGTTAATTGATTCAGAAGATTGAATAGCTCATCATTAAAGTAAAGTATGGTTCTGAGACTGCAGTGGGTTCAGTGACATTGGTCGCAGTGACTTGTAGCTGTTTTAGGCTACTGTTCACTGATTTGCCACTGAGGCCTCATGAACTCATCTTCAGCTTCAAATGATGATACTAACATCAACCTCTGTTACTATAGTCAGCTGTAATCTCCTTAGTATAATGCTACTGGAGAAATATAATCAGCTGACAAATTTAGATTTCTATTGGTATTGTTTATCTGCAGGCATAGGTCTCCTCAGGCTTGATACTGGGCCTGAGAGTAATTTACCTCCTGCAGAGTTTAACATGGTTATGCCCTGATATTTAGTAGGGCCACCAATGAATTGATGGTAGTAGTCTGTCCCCACAAGGACAGCCATTTGGCATTTGATTTGCTCAAATTTACCTGCAGCTGCTTGATAATAGCTTTCCAGGTCAGCATAATCAACTTGAGATTGTTGTGACAAATCTTCACATTTCTTGATCTGTCTTGTTAAGTGGCCTTTGCTTGATATTAAAGCACGCTTTGCTTTCTGTGGATTAGTCATGGTGACTTGTTAATTGGGCACCACTGGCTCATAAATTGTGAGTAAGTACTAATGGTAGCCTAGGGTAAATTCTGCACTCACTAGGCAATAATCCTACCTCTACTAGAGGTTAGCACTTAAAATTAATACACATTATATATATACAATCATACACACTAATGATTTGAGTGATAAACCAGTGTCACTGGAAGTACCTTTAGGTTAGCTCTTCTATATCACCCTAGGATGGTAGAGACACTAATTAATCACTCAAAGGTGTAATGATCATAAGTAAATTATTATATATACAACTCAACTCGAGTTGATAAAAATTACACCCAAAATAGGGTTTGCACCTTTCATTAATGGTGTTAGGTTATTCAATATAGTACAACTGACTATGGTAATAATGGGACTAGGATGAGCAATAATAGTTCAACTAGTCAATGGTAATATCCTACCCTGTTGTGGGTTGGCAATTAGTAAATATTATACTGTGATCACTAGTGCAATTTATATTAAATAATTCTCTATTTTGGAGAAATAATATACACAATTATTGATAATAGCCTCTTAATTAGCCTCTATGAAACTTCTAATATTATCTAGAAGTATTAAATATTATTAGTGACCTCGCGAAATAAAGTCCACAAAATTCGTAGATAATCTCTCGCGAAATGTAACACCACGAAATCCGTGAACAATCTCGCGAAGACACAGTCACTAATTTGGCTGGATTCTATATTAGCGCTGTCATTTCACGAAATAACACGCCACCAAATATCTGTGGGTGTGCATGAAACCGCTGATGAGGCAGATCTGAACTGAGCGGGGCTCGTGAACTCGCACGAGGCAACGCCGCCGTCATGACTGCTGGCTTTGTTTAAATCACACTGCACTAGATATTTAATGAATCCACTGGTTTGGTTAACTGGTTCATCCGGTACTAAGATGACCAAATGTGGGTTCAAAGGATCAAATAATCCGTCATCCGGTTCGAAGATGACCAAATAATGTGGGAACCGACCTGTGAGATTTATATTTATTTAATTTATATGAATTTATATTTACGTTAATTTATATACTTCGATAGCAATTTGTATAATGATAAGTGGACTGTATTTCTGCAATAATCTCTTAATCTCACAAATCGATCCTCTACACATTAGGGGGGGTTTATATTACACATATGCAGCCAATCAAATTACAGTAATAGCTACATACATTGATGAGGTTCCTTCTCTTATAGTACAGCAGGTTAGTCCACCAGGTATAACTAGAGTGTAGACACCAAATTATCCTCTTTGAGGTAGCTTCTATCACCCAGTAACTGGTGCACATAATCTTGCATCCTCGTCTTGACCTGTCAAAAGTGCGCTAGCTGTGAAGCCAGATACCTATATATGACAAGTATATCAGAGAAAACAGTACATGGAACATGAAGACCTGGCTTAATTACCTTTAGTTTGAGGCTTCCATGTGATCTAACCGGATAACCCTACCCAATGACATTAATGGCCACTAATGATAGATAATGGGTTTCGGATAGACACTTAACTTGAATTTGTAGACAGCGTGTTGGAGATGGTACCTTTGGTTTCCATAACACTACGTCCAAGTAAATTTAACAGGAGCCGAATTTGCTCCCGTGTGAGCCTCTGGTCTCAATATAAATGGCTGCATCTAACACTCCATTCTATTGACGTCTGGCCTACTTTGTCCAGATTTCAGAAAGTGATAGAAGGGTCACATTTACTCTACTTTAATATTTATAATTAAGTTAATTTATATAAGATGTTTTATGATGGTAAAGTCCAAAGACTAATGTATTTAAGAATAATTCCCAGCAGAATAGCTGGTGAATTATAATAGTATGTGGTGATGATATCCCGTTTTCTTTAGACGGTAATTCCACTACAAGTTACGTTTTCTATGGGTAACTTGTTGGTAATACAGCAGAAATTATTATCTGTCTGTATGATATATTAAATGGTGTCGGATTTTCCGACATAGACAACCATGATGATACTGTGGTGTGATGTCAAGTAATAAACCATTACAAGTCACTATTGCCCAGGACATTCTCATCACCGTAGATTCTGTTGTTTGAATTGTGAGATTTAAATCTTTAATTGTTGTATAGGCTATAAATAACATTATTTATCTAGAGTATCTGAGAGAGAGTATCTGAGAGACTTTGAGATTTGTAACATACACATTACATGTCATAGCGACACCAGTCACAGAGTCTATTGTAAGTTTTCTAAGTTATCAGCTTTAGGTAATTCATAATAACATGTTCCATTTAACATGAAATCAGCAAGACTTAAGTTTCTTGTATGTCCTTGACAAATACGGGACATTCGTTATGTGTGTACTAACAAACTAACATACTAATATTAATACTAACTTCGGGATGGGTGTGTCAGTACTCCACATTACACTGCGACCCTAAAATTCTCCCCCGGAGTTATGTTGGAAATTTCCAACACTAATACAACACTGTTGTATTATTATTAATTATTACTAAATCCACTAATCACTGTAGTAATTAAAATTAATCAACTGTAGAGTTCACATATACTAATAATTGCATCTGTACAATAAGGCTAGAATTCTTACGTCACCAGATGCCAGTATTGCGTCAGATTCCATTATAATAAACACATCTATATCCAGTGTGTCTGAGAATTGAGTTTGATTCTCTATAAAACAACGGTGTTCTGTGTGATAATTATTTACAGATAAACTGATCCCCAACTAATGCCAAATAGAGCGTTTATAGTTACAACTGTTATCTGGTGATAAATTTAACGTCACGCGTGAATGCCCTGGAGAGACTTTAATTCATCTCCATTGCTTGTTTACCATCGTAAAACGAGCAATTAATAATATTTAACTCCTCTGAATAATAAACCCGTCCTTATCCGAGCATTTCAATCACAACTGCGAGAAATGATATTATTCGTAGTAAATAATTTGTGAATCAAATGCGAGACGCGGAGCGGGGAGGGAGGAGAAGCCATTCTTGCTGGAGGATGCCACCGAGAGCGGGAGGAGGAAAGTCGCCACTGTGAGGTGTGAAGATTAGTTGCAGAATATAGCAACTTAGCTGGTTTTAAGTGTCACGGGATACTTCGTGTTGGATTGTCAACGAGAATTAACTTGACGTTCAGCCGGGAACCTGTTAATTGGTTCCGTGTAGCCAACGTGACCGGCCAGAGAAGCGCGTCAACATCTAGGCTAGGCTCGACACCACGTGTTCATTATTACGACACCAGAACCTAGGACGCGAGCTTCGGCAAGCCTCAACTTACACAGTGCCCTATTAGCTAAGTACCTTTATTCCCTTTTGATGCATCATTATGGATAGGTTATAGCTGGGTAGCTTGTCGTTACGCCGAGCGACTATAATAAACCGCAGGTTATTATCTGTCTCCACTCTCCATTTTAATTTCTTGAACATAGATATTTAGCAGCCTAATATGTTGCTACTGAATATATTTTGATTTACAGCGTGTGTGAAAAATTCCCCAAGCTGTCATTTCCCGTGTTAATCATCTCCCAGTGTTCCATGATGAGTTCAGGAGATTCCGAGGATGAGTCATAACCGATGTCTTGGAAAACGTCTTCAAGCTAAGACCCTTTTCCGTATTCCTTAAATTACATTATCTGTAGTGTATTATTCTTGCGGATCACTGTTTTCTGGATTAACATGTGTTTATTATAATCATTAATTTCTCATGTTCATAATCTATGTTCTTATTGGTGATTGTTTTATTGATTCTATAATTGGTCATAGGATTAGATTTATTGCATAATGAACTGGTGCACGAACCATACTAGTTCCTAGACATATATGAAGTTCTAGTAATAACCCCCCAATGTAGGTGTTTGAGGCTTTGATTCAGTTAAATTATATACAGCCCATTAATTATACAAGTGATTATATTCTCTAGTATTTATCCATAGTTACTGGTTCATCTAGAAATTTCTAATGATCACATTTTATTAGTTTCCCTCTTTACTATAAAAGCGGGTGGTCCTTCGTAATTGATTTTCATTACATTAATATTTAAATAAATAGAGTCAAGTCCCAAATGTCCCACATATAGTGCCACTGGATGGACATTAACGTAACGTAAACTCGATGTTGTAGTAGTTTAGTCTCTAGTTATTAAATTGTTTTGTTATAGAAAACGGTCTTTGATGTCAACCCTTCAACCATTTTTTTCCACCCATGTTTTGCTTTATACGATTGTTGCAATGTGATCTTTTTTTTTAAATGACGGCTGTTCTTGGGAAATTCCACTTCCAATTCATAGCACCACATCAAATATAAATATTTGATTGTGAAAACCTGTCGGTTAGTCTTTATTGGTTTTAACGTCCTGTTTAACTCGGATGAACCAGCAGCCTTAGTGGACAGGTTTTCACCCTTGTGGTGGAAGCCTGGCGGTCTGCTCCCGCTTTTCCTTTTTCTATTGAACTCATGCTTAGAGTAGAAATATCTGCAGTGTGCAGTTCTTTATGCTTGAGGTCCACTTCCTAAGGGAGGTAGGCGTAGAAAAAATCTCACAGCTATAACTGACAGCAGCGATTTTGTTCTCTCACAGGATCAAGTCAAGAGTTTAGGACTGTCCAAGGTGAACTGCCATCCTCAGCGCAATCGCCTCCTTGCGTCACCTCTGTGAACATAAAACGTCATTAGCTAGACAGACAGTAGCTAATGACGGTAGTTATCCTAAGGGTGACCGTTGGATAACACCCTGCCACCGGGGAATTGAAATTGTAAATTGTAGCCACAACCTAGATGGCGTTGATCTCGATATGCCACCCACCAGAGGTCATCATCATCCTCACCTTCTAACTGAGGTAGAAAACCAGAGCTTTACACTAATGCCATGCCACCACCATGAGATAGCGTTGTCTGTGTTGCACCCAATACCTGGGAGTTGGAATACAGGTTCATAGATGGCGCCAAAATCAGCACGCCCCACTCTGGCAACGGTGTTGATACAGTAACAAGGGGACTGAGAGGGAATGGGGTGAGGGGATGGGGGGAACAGGGAGGGTAAGGGGTGAGGAGGGAGGGAGGGAGGGTTGAATGAGCATTTGAATGGGGACAGGGAGGATACAGTGTAAGGAGGATTTCTATGAGGAGGAGGGTGGAGGTGTTGTCCTCTCCTGTGGGGTTACTGGGATGCTGGTTGGGAGTTCTCCACTCCCCTCCCGGACTGTTGTGTTGAGGGCAGTGGTTTTCTGGTTCTCTCCTCTCTCCTTGTGCTTCTTTGCATCTGCTGTCATTGCTCTTTCTTCCTTCGTCATGTCCTTCTGGAGGAATGCTTTCTTGCTTCCTTTCACATTTAACAGTTGACCCTTCCTTGTTAGAACTTCCTCCTTCGTGGTCTCGTTTGAAAACACAATCTTTATCAGGTGATCTCTGTCTTTGTTGTACCAGCCTAGCCTGAAAACCTTCTCTATGCTTTGTCCAGCCCATTTCATCTGTTACCCCTTTAGGATCTCTCTCACTGCCACACTGTCCTTATCTTTCTGTTCTGTCGTACTGGAGCCTTATTGTTCCTTAATACCAACTGATACCACTGAACCTTTCCTCTCCAGCAGCTGACTAGTGTTCCTTGCTGCTTCCTGTGTGGTACTTCTTTCATGGCTACTTCCTTCACTGTGCACATTGCTTCTGAACTCTTTATAAGCATTTCTGCAAATGTTGCATGTATAGTGGCAGTCCCATCCATTGATACATTTCCATCTTTTGTTGCTGAGCCTAGTAGGATTCTCTTTGAGAATTCTTATCTCCTACTTTGCTGCTATAAGCTCGCTTTGCAGGGTGCTTTTGGTATTCCTCATTTCATGCTTTTTTTCATTCCTCATTTCCCCTTCTGATTTCTTCCCAAGCTTGGCCGAACATCTCCTTCATTGAGTAACTCTGACTTTTTCCTGTGCCATTAGCATGTCTTCCTGCCATGTTTGTTCCTTTTGCCTACTATGTTGGGATACAGATAGTCAGGGAGGGACAGAAAGGGAGAGAGAGAGAACATGAGAGAGAGAGAGCATGAGAGAGAGAGAGAGAGAGAGAGAGAGAGAGAGAGAGAGAGAGAGAGAGAGAGAGAGAGAGAGAGAGAGAGAGAGAGAGAGAGAGAGAGAGAGAGGAGAGAGAGGAGAGAGAGAGAGTGAGTGAGTGTGAGTGAGAATAAAGGAGTGAATGAGAATGTGAGTGAGTGTGAGTGACTGAGTGTGAGTGAGTATGAGTGAGTGTGTGTGAGTTTGAATAAGTGTGAGTGTGAGTGAATGTGAACGAGAGGGCGAGTATGAGAGTGAGTGAATGAGTGAGTGAGTGAGCGTGTGTGTGTGTGTGTGTGCATGTGTGATTGCGAGTATCAACCCATTCTCGCACTTGCTCATAGTCAATATCTTGCTTATGAATAAGTGCATATGTGACATACTAATTTATTGTGAATATTTGAGTTTACCTTGAAAAGCTGAATAGAAAATCACAACCTAACCTAACCTTCTTAGTAAGTTAAGATATTACAATTAGTACTGAACTTATACCTATATTTATATTACAGTTTTATAAAAATAATGAAACCAAACTAAAATATATAAATAAATTGCAAAGTAACTCAGGATATTATCAAATTTTGTATAAAATCTCTATTGTTTAATAAAACTGATAGAAATGTTAGTGCCTTGAAAAAAATATGGCTTGGAATATGTCACATATGTACTTATTTATATGCAAAATAGTGATTATAAGCAATAAGTCATATATGTGCTGTCTTGTGCGAGAGCAAGTTGCGAGTACACACATGCCTATGTTGGTGAGAGTGTGTGTATTTAGTTTAAAAGAGATTGCGTGTGTGAGTGTTCTCTTCATGTTTGGATATGTGAGTGTACTCATTCTTGTGTGTGTGTGTGTGTCTCTCATCCCTGTTTGCATGAGATAAAGAGGAGGGTGTGGTAGACACAGAGGGGGTGTGGAGGTCTAAGGGTGGCCTCTGGTGCCAAAGTGATGTCATGAGCTACGTTCTTGCCTCTTGTCCCAACCAAAATTACTATGCTGTTATTATATAAAATGCAAAGTATTGGCTATGATATGACATTAGGTAAACCTTGCACTTTGTTGAAGACTTCAGAGAAGCACTCACCAGCTGACAACCCTCTCTATAAACATATCCTGCTAAATATCAGGTCATGATATTTAAGGCGTCGTGTGTGGACCATTGAAGCCAGAATCCAAACTGTTTGTTAGTGAGAAAGTCATTGCTTTCTAGGTGCGTTCTGAGTCTCATGTTGACCAGCTTTTCAAAGACTTTGCCAAGTGTTTTTAGAAGGCTGATGGGTCTGTAGGTTTTAGGGTCAATGTGAGGTAGCAGTGGCAGATTTGAAGGAGAGAGGAAAATATCCAGAGGCAAAAGAGGCATTGAATAAGTTAGTGATAGCAACAATGATAGAGACATGGAGTTGTCGAAGTAGAGTATGGCCAATACCAGACGCACCAGGGGCTCTATGACGAATGCCTATGAGAGCAATCTTGACATCAGCTGGAGTCAGGGGAGTCTGTAATTCAGTGTGTGAGTTGAGGTTGTCAAGGTGAATGAGGTCGTCGAGTGAGGTTTCGTGTCTGTTTTGGTGTACCCATATCTTCAACTACTTCAATGTTGGGTAAGGCAGTTGGTTCAGTAGGATGTGGATGAAAGATGCATTCCCAATGATGCTTATAAATGTTAAATACTCCATGAGGTTCTGTGATTTTGTTGATGTTCTGTAGAAGGTATTTAAATGGAGTATGAGTTGATCCTTGTAAGCATTTTATTTGTTTCGGAAATTCCTGAGGTGTTAATTTTCTGTGTTGTTCTGCTTGTTCTACGAGGTGTTTCCACTGTTTTGTGAAGTTTTCATCTAGGTTGTTGAGGATGTGGTGTTAATTGTGAGGTCCCAGAGTACCTGTCCGTAGCAATGTATGTTGAGTAAGAATCGAGAATGATAGCAAGTAAGTAAGTAATTATCAATAGAAGGCACCAAACCGGGAAGGCTATGTAGCACCTTCAAATGTGCAGGATAATCAGAGGGCGCTAAATATCACCAAGGATGTCAATACGAGAACAAAAATGCATAAGGCGAATGATATCAAAAGTATCCGAGTCGCCAAGAATTCTATCGAGGGACAAGCGACCGCGGGGGGACAGTCGGAAAACAAGACACACGCTCGTCCTGGAAGTCAGGACATTCAACAAGGATATGTATGACCGTAAGAGGGACAATGCAATTCGGACAATAAGGAGCAGGGCGGCGCTCCATTAAGTGACCGTGAGTTAAACGGGTATGGCCAATTCGTAACCTATCCAGAGCCGTTTCCCACCGCCGGTTACGGTGGCAGGAGGAAGGCCACTGGGAAACACAACTCTCAAGAGTACGCAGTTTGTTACCAAGATCAGAAGACCAACAACTCTGATATCGGGCAAGGATGGAGGCATGAATAACTGGGTAAGAGTCAGAATAAGGAACACCTTTATGGGAGATGGGACAATTGCGGATAGCATCCTTAGCAGCAGCATCCGCACGCTCATTTAAAGAGACACCAACATGGTTGGGAACCCAGCAAAACGCAACAGACTTAAACTTACTGGAGATAAGAAACAGCCAATGTTGAATCTCGATGACCACAGGGTTGACTGGATTAAAGGACCCTAAAGCCATGAGGGCACTATGAGAGTCAACTACTACCACGAAGGAGGATTGCCCCCCGGGAAAGCAGGAGACGAAGAGCATAGAGAACAGCATAGAGTTCTGCTGTGAAGATGCTAGCCTCCGGAGGAAGGCGACACATATAAGTGTGGTCAGGAAAAACAACAGAGTAGCCCACACCGTCAGCAGACTTTGACCCATCGGTGAAGATGGGAACGGAGTGGGAGTGAGAAGAAAAGTGCTCAAGGAAGAGGCGTTTCAGAACTGTAGGAGGGGTGAAAGCTTTAGTGATGTGGGTCAGAGAAGCACAAAATTTGGGAAGGGGGACCCTCCACGGGGGCAAGGAGGGAACAATACGAGGAGAAACATTAGTAAGATGAACCAAAAGAGAATCTTGTAAGCGAGACAAACGGACAGAAAGAGGAAGGTGGGGAAGAGGAACAGGAACTACAGGGGGGGTAAAAGTCAAAGCACGATAGAGGCGAGAGGAAGGATGCTGTACGGATCGCACAAGACAGCGAAGACTGTAGCGATCACGGCGATCCTAGAGAGACAGAAAGCCAGTGTCAGCGTACAAGCTGAGGGTAGGAGTTGAACGAAAAGCACCAGAGCTGAGGCGCAACCCAGTATGGTGCAAAGGATCAAGTCGGCGAAGAGTAGAAGGAGAAGCAGAAGAGTAGGGCAGGGCAACCATAATCGAGCTTAGACAGGACGAGAGAGGAATGCAAATAGAGGAGCATGCGCCTATCCGCTCCCCAAGAAGTATGAGACAAAACCTTATTTAGGTTAAGGGCCTTAGAGCATTCAACATGGAGGTAAGAGACATGGGGCGACCAAGACAAAGGAGTGTCAAAGAATAACCCCAAAAGCTTCGTGGAATCTTTGCATTCAAGGGGATGACCATAAAGTGACAAAGAGGGACGAAGAAAGACCCGCTTCCGAGTAAAAGTCATGGCACAAGTCTTAGTAGTAGAGAACTTGAAACCATGATTGGTGGCCCAAGATAACACGGCATCAACCGCAAGTTGAAGCCGCCGTTGAAGGAGAGGCGAATCATCACCTCGACAGCAAAGAGTAAGATCAACATTAGGAGCGGAGAAGATGCCAGAAGGAAGGGAGGAAAGGAGACCATTGAGGGCAACCAGAAAAAGAGTAGTACTCAGAACACTACCTTGGGGCACACCTTCATACTGCCGAAAAGAGGCAGAGAGAGTGGCATCAAGCCTGACTCGAAAGGTACGACGAGAGAGAAAGCTTTGAAGGAAGAGAGAGAGATTACCACGAAGGCCAAAAGAACGAAGTTGGGACAGAATATGGTATCTCCAAGTCGTGTCATAAGCCTTTTCCAGGTCAAAAAGGACAGCAACAACGGAGGTCTTCGCAGCAAAAGCAGTACGAATATAGACCTCCAAGTTCACCAGGACATCAGTCGTGCTGCGGCACTTGCGAAAACCAAATTGAGAAGGAGAGAGGTGGTGATGGTGTTTCAAGAACCACATCAGACGGACATTTACCATACGCTCAAACAGCTTGCAAACACAACTCGTGAGAGCAATAGGGCGGAAGTCCTTAGAGGACGTACCGAGAGACCCTGGTTTCCGAATAGGGAGTACAACGGCATCGAGCCAGTCCTCAGGGACGGACGACGACTCCCAGACCTGGTTATACAGATTCAGTAAATACTGAAACGTGCACGGAGGAAGATGGCGAAGCATCTCATAATGAACGTCATCCGAGACCGCTGCCGTAGATCCTCAGAGGGCCAGGGCAGACCGAAGTTCAAAAAGAGAGAAAGGATCGTTAGAGGGAAGGCGGAGAAGAGTTTGGAAATCTAAAGGATAAGATTCAAGAACAGGCTTACGAAGAAGGAAGGATTGAGGAAGATGAGAACCAGAGCTAACAGAAGAAAAGTGGGAACCCAGTTCGGCCGCGACCTTCACTGGATCCGCCACAAGAGTCCCATGGAGGTGGAGAACCGGCGAGACATCTGGAACGAACTTGCCCGCATTCTTGCGGATCTTCTTCCAGATCTGCGGTACAGGAGTATCGGACGTAATGGTGGAAACATAAGATTTCCAACTCTCACGTTTAGTAGTACGGATGGTCCTACGGGCCACCGCACTTGCCTTCCGAAACAGAATAAAAGAATCATCCATCTACCGGCGGCGGTGTTTTTTCCAGGCTGCACGCTTACAGCAGACAGCCCGAGCACAGTCCGCATTCCACCAGGGAACACACTTCCGTGTGCCCCGGGAGGAAGAGCGAGGGATAGAGCTGAGGGCAGCGTTGAAGACAGTGTCATAAAAAAGGAGGAGGGCACGAGGAAGAGGCAGAGAGGAGAGGTCAGAGAGAGTAGCGCCGAGGGTGAATAGGCAGCAGTCAGCCTTCGCAAACTGCCACCTAGGGAAGGAAAGGGAAGCGTGAAAAGAGAAAAAGGAAACGAGGATGGGGAAATGATCACTGTTATGGAGGTCATCAAGAACCTGCCACGTGAAATCTGAGTAGAGGGACGACGAGCAGAGAGAAAGATCAAGACAGGAAAGAGCGCAAGTTCGAGAGTCCACATGAGTGGGCTCACCAGAATTCAGAAGAGATAGAGATGAAGCGAGGACGAACGGTTCGAGAAGACGGCCTCGGGTGTTTGTCAGAACATCACCCCAGAGGGAATGTCGATAGTTGAAATCACCGAAAAGGAGCACCGGCTCTGGCAAGGAGTCCAGGAGGTGCTTAAGATCAGGAAGGGAAAGAGGGACATTTGGAGTGAGATAAATGGAACAGACTGTATACCATTTACCCACAAAAACACGGGCAGCAGAACAATGGATAGGGGACGGAAGAAGTAGGGGGATGAAGGGAATATCAGAACGAATTAAGAGAGCAGTAGAGTTATGGGCCCCAGCAAGAGCTGGGGGGGGGGGAGAAAGAAAGGAATAACCACGAAAGTGACCAGGACGAACACTAAGCATTGGTTCCTGGAGACAAACACAAAGTGGTGTAAACTGTGTAATTAGAAGTTGGAGTTCATGAAAGTTGGCATAAAATCCACGAATATTCCACTGAAGAATAGACATTATCAAAGAGAAAGGACAGTAACAGAGAACAAGAAAGAAATTAAGGGAAAGAGGAACACAGTTTATTAAAGGATCTCAGGATCAGGGTCAGGAGCAGGGTCAGGATCAGGGTCTGGATCAGGAGCAGGGTCGGCAAAATCAGGGTTAGGGGGCATGGGTAAACTTAGTAAGGAGGGTAGGGAGCGAGAGAACAGACCAGAGGAGGACTGACGGGGTCTGGAGGAGGAGGGGACAACTGAGAGGGGCAGGCAAGGACAGTTGGAGGAGTTGGGCAGAAATCAGGGGGTGCACCTCAGGAAGGGCAGCAACAGAGAGGGAATCGGGGGCAGAAGAAACCTCCATATCAGAGACAGGGGGTTCGACTACTGAAATGGGAGGGGATGTAGTGACAAAGTCAGAGGGAGGGGGCGAGGAAGAAAGCGAAACCTTCTTACCCGCCGGAGAGGAAGAAGGAGAGGAGCCAGGCTTACGTTTCTGACTCGAAGAGACAGGCGTTCCAGTAACAACGTACCGGGCGACAGACTCAATGGTCTCAGCAGGAGAAGAGGAACGAGAGCGAACAACACGAAGATTGCTTGGAGGATGATGGATATCAGCCTGGACAGACAGATGGCGTGGAGGGTCAGGAGACTGGGGGGAGGGTCGGGAAGAAAGAGTGGGGGGGGGGGATGAGGAAGAAGACAAAGGAGATATGGCGGACTGGGTAGGAAGGGGGGAAATCCTAGACGGAGAACCGGGAGGGAGACCATCTGGGACAGGAGGCAAAGGAATAGGGGAGGAGGTGGTGGGTGTGGTCGGGTTTAAGGCCTGGAAACGGTTGTGAGACTGAGGAAGACGGGAAGGATGAGGAGAGGTAGAACGCAACACGCGAGCATAAGAGACGCCCGCAAAAGGGGTGAGACGACGAACTTGGCGTCTCGCTTCCGGAAAAGACAGACGATCATGGTGCTTCAAGTTGAGGACGGCTTCCTCGAGTTTGTAGTGCATACACGAGCATGAGAAGGTAGCGTGGGCTTCACCACAATTGAGGCAGCGAGCCTGGGGAGAAGTGCACTCGGACTTAGAATGACTATCGTCCCCACACAAGGGGCACAGATACACAGTACTGGTGCATTTGAGGACACCGTGCCCGACCTTCCAACACTTACTGCATAGTCTAGGAGAGGGAATGTACTCCTGAACGGAGCATCTGGCACCAGCAAGAATAATAGAGGGCGGAAGGGTCCTACTAGTAAAAAGGTGATTTTTACAACTTGAAGGGGCTGACGGCGATGACCACAAGGGGGTCGAGTAAACGTGTCCACCTGGAGGACAGAATGGCCTTGGGCTTCGAGGATATGTTTAATATCCTCATGGCAATCGTTGAGTTCCCGAACACCAGTTGCAACATGATGCGGGAGGAGAACAGTGCCAACACTGGCATTTAACCGAGCGTTCTTGGAGACCTGAACAGGGGTCTCTCCAATGCAGGACAAAGCGGCTAAGCGAGCAGCTGCATCCTGAGAAGGAGTAGCGACGACACGCGTACCGTAACTGGTGGAGTTAAAAGTAACAGAGGCATCTACTGAATCAACAAGGTGTTTATGGAGGGAGAAATCGTCAGGAGGAGTAGAATCCAGATGGTGCAGATCAAAGTATTTAGCCCACGTAGCGGGACCAAACAAGGCGTTGTAAGTAGTATTACGGGAAGGGATCGTGCGAGTGCGGCCGTGGCGGGAACGGCATTGAGAACCCCCAGAGTTCATGGGGGTAAAAGGCGCAGTAGTTACAATGAGAGATGGAGCCGTGCCAGGGAACAAGGTGGTCATCCCTGGGGGCTGGGGACTCAACCCTACCACAGAGGAGGGAGGGGGAGTAGTCAGGTCGTCGGGGCCCAATGCAGCAGGGGCTACAGGGCCTAGTCTTCCAACATAGTCCGACTCGGGGGCTTGGTCGCCCACCCCACAAGCCTGAGAAAATACAAGGGAAGCATTATCAGCCATGAAAACGAGGAAAAACTTTCATTCAAGAATGTACCCCCACACCCACCATGGTGCCACAATTAGAGGCAGGACACCCAACAACAAGCTATCGCCGATCTTGCCGGGGCCCCCCAGGGGTGTGTTGTGAGTATACGCCCTACAAACCCCACCTTAAGAACCGTGAGTCCGTGGAGAGCCGGTTCAGTGACGAAAGGAGGATTGACAATAAAAGGGTCCCCTCGCTCGAGACGTTGGGTACTACAGTTCTACGGGTGCATGAGTATGCCTCCTCAAACACCCGAGCCTCGAAACAAAAGAAGGTCGAAAGAATAATCAAAACAGGCAAAAGGTCGGCAGGAAAGGACAATTTGATAGGAGAAGAGGGGGGAAAAAATGAAACACGAGTAAAAGGAAAAGGGGCCTGGCAAAATTGGTAAAGGCAGCAGCAGAAGCATAAGGTTGCAAAAGGACAGAGGACTGACCCACGGAGCATCACACTCCGGCAGCTTGTAATTAACATGCACTCTCTTGAACATTATATTGTAGAATGTCTCATACTGACAGACTTTCGCCCTCCTGGGTTAAGGTATGCTGAACTCTGTAATTACTATATGAGTACTGGAACACTTGACGATATATTGGACTTGTATCCAAGATGTAATATATCAATTATAAAATGTATATATATATGATGTAACTATATAACCTGAGCTTGTAGAACCACCTTCAGTGATTAAGTGCTTAACTGCACACTAGTTTCTTTATCAGCTATCTCACCCTGTCAGAGTAAATGAGAAAAATGTATGTGAATGCATGTGTGTGTGTATATACGTATGTATATGTGTGTGTGTATGTATATGTATGGGTATAAAGTATATATGGAAGCTGATCAGAATTAAATTTCACCTTTGTGAATGTACATTAATGACACTATGTAAAAGACACATCAAACACTTTATGTAGGGAATACGTAAATCTGTGTATCTATGTATTTACGTATGTAGGTTAGCTTAGCATTTTAAAAGCACCGAATCACCTTCTGTGGTTGAGTGTTCAATCAACCCTTGAACTATATGTTTAACACTTCTCTAATTCTGTCCATGAAGGACAGAAGAAAATGTATATATGCTGGTTAGCATTGTAAATGTGTGGCCACGTCTGTGGTAGAAAAAAAAATCCGGCAGCTGCCCACCAAGCCCCCTCACGGCGACAACGAGCCAGACATTGAGGGGGGAATGATAGCAAGTTAAGAGGCGTTTGCTCCTCTAGGCGCCAAGACTTTGAGTTCACAACGTCGCCTGGCAGGCTCCACCAGAGAAACGCCTGCTTGCTTCCTTCCTCTTGACAAAGCAACACAATTAGAGTTCCACAAAGACATGGCCAAACACTCACTTCCTGGCAGCCTCTAATTATCAAAATAACAGAGAATACTAAGTCCCCAACAGCTTCCTCACACTTACGAACAAGTAGCCTTCACTCTACCACTAACACTGGGAACTACATTCTTCCTTCTTGCAGAAGATCAGCAAAATACATCCACCTCTGACGACAGTTGCACCTCAAGTGAGGTTACGACCTCCTGCTAGTGTCACTTCACGTCCCCCAAAGTATCGACATCTCATTTCATGTCACTTATTACCAGTGTCCATCCTCTCCTTGTAACTTGTAATTACTCACTGACGTCTATTTAATTCTTTAATATATACATCTTTCCTCTGACCTCTCAATCAGGTTCAGTCGGCAGAATAACTCTCACTAAGGTAGACTCGTTCCACAAAGCTGTATGGAGGTCATAACAAGTTACAATTGCAGGTCTGAATTGGGCTGTACAGTAGCACAAGTGAGTAGAGCCAGTTCCAGTGGTGTGGCAGTGGTAACCCTCTGGCAGGAGCCACAGTTATTCAGCTGCAAGTGTTGAGAGGTAGTCTCATAATGAGAGCACCTTTAGCTCGCAGTGACGCGGCACGGTGAGCAGCTGGGGTTTTCATTACGTCACTTGCCAACCTGTTGTCATCGGCCAGGTGATCACAGGCGGGTCTGACTCATTCCTAGGCATCAAGAAAACATTCTGTGAAGAGAGGAGCGGTGTTTACTTATCTTCAATGGTCACCTCTTTAAATGTACTTCTAGACATGGAGCTAATATTTCCTTTCTCACTTGCTGTATTTGTTTGGTTATGATTTTGTATTTTCCGTCAAGTTCGTAACTGAACTGAAGACCTAACTATATAACAGTGCAAGATGAGAAAATTATATATAACCTGTTAAAAGTTTGTTTTAGAGTTTTGAATACAAAAAGTGATAGAAGTTTCAACACAAACACCGAGTTTCACTGACCAATTGTTCTTTCCAGGAGCTCGTGGTTCAGCAGCGTCCCCTGGTTCTCACGTTCTCGTAGCAAGTAAAGAATATATATATATATATATATATATATATATATATATATATATATATATATATATATATATATGCAAACAAGCCTGAATGGTCCCCAGGACTATATACAACTGAAAACTCACACCCCAGAAGTGACTCGAACCCATACTGCCAGGAGCAACGCAACTGGTATGTACAGGGACGCCTTAATCCGCTTGACCATCACGACCGGACATAAGGAAGTGATAGCCGAAGCTATTTGAACCACTTCCCCGCCGGCACTCGGATGGTAATCTTGGGCATAGCATTTTATCAAATCACCTCATTCTTTGGGGCACACGTGAGGAACAGAAATGCAAACAAGCCTGAATGGTCCCCAGGACTATATACAACTGAAAACTCAAAGAATGAGGTGATTTGATAAAATGCTATGCCCAACATAGGCGGATATGTTGTTTGGGGTGGGGGAGGGGTGAGGGAAGGGTGAGGAAAGCTTCCCCTTGGCTGGAGAGTGTTTAGGGCCATTTGTGGTTGTGTGGTTTTCTTTGAGTTATGCACACTGCCGGAAGTGAGAGGAGGGTAGGAGAGAGCCAGTCAGGACCTAGGGTCCCGACTCGGACCGCAGGTTCGGTTTGGAGTGGAGACGGGTTCAAGTAAAAAATGGGCACACAGGAAATGATTTCGAGGTTCAGTAAACACTTACCAAGTGGTTAAGTGAATGCCCGAGAGCCCAATACGGGGTTGATGATAGTATTTAATTTAAGATTGTGAAACTTAAAACTAAACTAAATGCCCACACATGTGACAATTTCCACGTTCAGTAAACACTCACTGAGTTGTAAACTGAGAGACTAAGCCAGCCAATGCATGGTTGTTGGTGATAGTAGTATTAATTTAAGATGGAAAACTTTAAACTAAACTAAAATGAGCACACGTGAAGTGATTCCCACGTTCATTAAACACTTACTAAGTTGTTAACTGAATGTCTGAGACATCCAATACATGATTGATGATACTAGTATTAATGACATTGATAATACGAGGTTTTGAACTAGATACTGACAGGGGAACAACAAAGCTGTGATATTGAAAAGAAACTGAATTGAATTTGAAAATTGATTAATATATGTAATGTGAAGCCAATCTACTGGAAAACAGTACGCAAACTTTATTTGAAAAGAATATGAGAAGATTGAGAAGTTGCGGGCAAGAAAAATGGTTAAAATGAGAAGTAATGATCTTCATAAACATAAGATAACATATCCATGACCGTAATTAATACAGTGTGAACTCTCTTAAACTATGCTCACCGTGAAATCTCGTCACTAAGCATAACTTGTCACTCTGCGAAACAAATTATTGACTATAAGTGCGACAATGAGAATAAAAATGTCCACTTATGTTTTGGAGTGCTATTTTAGTCAAGAAATACTGTAAAGGATGATTATTGACTAAAGAGAATTTCGCGGACTGCTGGTGTTTGATGTGATGAACTGCTTAAAGGAACCATATATGCTAGAAAAAAAATTATGTGAAATAATGCGTGTTATATGTTTTGACTATCTAGCATTATAATAGCGTATTGCCTGGCTAATATTGAAATGTCACATTTTGTCTGACTCACTTAGCACAAGTGAAGAGAAAACATTTAAAAACTTGCAAAGGTTAAAACTGTGAAATCATATCTGTTATATTAAGTTTTGACTAGCTGATTAATAGCATACTACTACATTATTGTCTTTTTATGTTATGTTTACCTCGATAGCGTTGTACGGCTTGGAAATTGTATGTGCGGATCCCGTTTCTCTCTTACTGCACATAAATAATGGTTGCTGTAAAGTTTTTTTATGGAACATGACTCTTCTTATTCTTACCCCTTTTTAAAACTAGATGCAGTAACCAAGCTATGTTTGCCTTCTCTCTCTTTCTCAATATGGATGTGGGTTGGAGTGGGTTATCTGTGTGGACTCGGGAGATATGATCACCACATATAAGTTTCTCAAAGAAAATGATAAGCTAGGTAAGGTCAGTATATTTAACACACAAGTCATCCATACAGTAGTGAGATTCCCTTTAATGACTGTGCAAGTGTCAATGAAGAAATAGAGTGCAAAGATGTTTCAGAGTGCTATTTTAGTCGAGAAATGATACAAAATTGTGTTTATTGACTAGTGAGAGGTGGAACAAGAGACCAAGAGGTATATGTCGTGATCGCACAGTTAACAAAAAATATTAGAATTTGTAGGCAGTGATCACGTCTCCCCAAACTCTTCTGTGCATATTTCACAAAGTCATTCTTCCTGACTCACCACTCTTAGTTTGTGAACTAGTACCCCCCTTTGTTTAAAATTATATCTACAAAGCTTCACATTTACAAAAAAATGATATTTGGTTATCAGACAGAAAGATGATATCCACGTTGCGTTAAGTAACGATATAATGTGTTACAAGAACTAAACAGGCTTGCAGTAATATTTTATTTGTGTTTGGATTAATGGCTAAACATGGTTTACATTTTCAATAATGTTATTTGGTCATCAGACAAAATTTCCATGTTACGTTACAAGTGTTACAGAGGGCTAAGACTGGTAGACCATAATATTTATATGGTAGGAGATGTAATGGAGAGGGACTAAGTCATACTTTCATTTAAATTTTTTATTTTGGTCTGTAGAAAATTGATTTCCGTGTTACGTTACAATGTGTTACAGAGGCTAAAACTGGTAGACCGTAATATTCATATGGTAGGAGATATAATGGAAATGGGCTATTCATATGGTATGAGATGTAAAGGAGATGGGCTAAGTCATACTTTCATTTAAAAATTTTACTTGGTCTGTAAAAATTTGATGATTTCCACGTTACGTTACAATGTGTTACAGGGGCTAAAACTGGTAGACACCAATATTTATATGGTAAGAGATGTAATGGAGATGGACTAAGTCTCACTTTTCATTTCAAAATGACATTTTGAACTGCAAAAAGTTGATTTGCGTTGCGTTACGTTACGTTACATTGTGTTACAGATGCTAACACCATGTGACTGCATTATGCTGTGTTATGTCTGTCAGTTATTGAATAAAACGTAATAAGAGAATGATAAACTATTTTTCACCCATTATGCTAACAGTAGTCTCTGTTTTTTTCTATCAGATAGACTGCTAAAACAGTCATAACCAGAGCTAACTATTTTAAATTAAAAGTGCAAAGATGTTTCGGAGTGCTATTTTAGTCAAGAAATGACACAAAATTGTGTTTATTGACTAGTGCGAAGCTGAACAAGAGATCAGGAGGTATATGTTGTGATCACGCAGTTAACAAAAAAATATTAGAATTTGTAGGTGGTGAACACGTCTCCCCAAACTCTTCTGTGTGTCAGCAGTCTCTGTTTTTTCTGCTGGATCGAACGATCACTAATGGCTGATGAGCGCGAAGGACGATGGTGAGTGAAAACTCGAGATGGAATGAGTAGACACGCATACATTTTCAAATGTTATAAGAACTGAAAACAGACATAACCCAGAGCTATTTCACTATCGACTCATCTGGTCTGTTTACATTTGGATAATGTAGGTCTTAAGAGACAGCCTTGAACTCGGGGATAATGAACAAGTCAATTTAATAATAGTATCAAGACTATGTTTTTCCACATTAGTCTTATATATGTTTACTTTGCTTGGAATTTGTATGTGGGGAACATTGCTCACCTAATGGATAGAGAATGAATGGCGCGTTTGAGGTATAGCGAGGACTGACCGTCATGTGTATGTATGTTTGTTTGTTTGTTTTACCACAGTGAATATGAAGCTACATTATGTTATGTCTACTAGTTGTTGAATAAACTTTACGTTACGTGATACAAGAACTAAACAAGCTTGTGCTAATATTTTATTGTGTTTGGAATGTAAGGGCTAAACACGGTTCACATTTCAATATTTAGACATCGAACAGAAAGTTGCTCGTTACTCTTAAAATGATATTTGGGCAAAGAACGATGTTACCATATTGGTCACGTTACATTAATGATATTTGGGCAAAGAACGATGTCGTCATGTTGGTCGTGTTACCTTACAAAGTTATAAGGGTGAGAGTGATGAAGGCTCAAAAATTGACATTAGTCTTCCATCCTCTGGTGCGCTGTCAGTCTAAGTGAAATGAAAAAAGATATGTGAACAGCGGCGGCAGGAGAAAGGAATTGATGTTACTTTTCCCCAACTTTTAAATGATCTGAATAGAGAGAGAGAGAGTAACCACTGACTGCTATGTATATCCCATGCAGTTGTGTTTACAAAAAATTATGATTTGTTATAATAATAAGATTGAAGACCACCTTATGACTCTCGTTACTCTTAAAAAATGCTATTTGAGCAAAGAATGATGATACCATGTTGGTCACTTTGCGATACAAGGTTACACATATGATCAGAAATAATACTAAAGGCTTTGCACAGAACATCCGGTCTGGGAAGGGTGAAGTGATGCTTGATGGTTTGGGCTTGGAAGGGGTGTGGGAGGGGGGTAGGGCTTTGGTGGGGGTGGATGGGGTGAGGAGTAAGGTCATCCCACTACCTCGTCCATCTCACTACGCCTCAAACCACCACGAAGTTTAGACCCTAACGAGATGGATTGATGTTTCACTCATTCAGGAGTCTTGAACATTCTGTGACATTGTCTTGCTATGATAACGCCGTTGTGTGTTACAAGGTCTGCACAGCAGTAATTGGCGTAGGAAGAAGAGGTGATGGAGATTGAGTAGACACGCATACATTTCAATGATATTTATTTAGGCAGCAGATGTTGTGATCACAGATAACAAGAACAATTTGTAGGTAGAGATCGCGTCTACCGTGACGATGTGTTGACTTATATTGAATTTTGTAACTAGCTTGTCATGATTGTAACTTGCTTAGCTAAAAATGAATTGTGGGGTTCAGTCCTGGACTCCTTTATGCGTCTCTACAAGACTTTACTGCCCATATGACGCTTGTGTGATTGGATTGTTTAGCATCACGTAGGTAGTTCTTGTCACACTGTGTAACCCCACATATAATGTAAAGAGAGAGAGAGAGAGAGAGAGAGAGAGAGAGAGAGAGAGAGAGAGAGAGAGAGAGAGAGAGAGAGAGAGAGAGAGAGAGAGAGAGAGAGAGAGAGAGAGAGAGAGAGAGAGAGAGAGAGAGAGAGAGAGAGAGAGAGAGAGAGAGAGAGAGAGAGAGAGAGAGAGAGAGAGAGAGACAGAGAGAGACAGAGAGAGACAGAGAGAGAGAAATAAGTCCCCCTTCTACCACCTCTGGCTGGAAGAAGGGGGACCCATAGCCTCGGAGGAAACCACACATAACGCATTGAAGGGAATGTAGGTCCCCTCCAATACAGTTTCTGTGTGCTTTTCTCCTACCACCCCCTTCCCTTTTTTTTTCCTTTATTGTGTATTTAAAGGTTACAAAACATACAAGACAAATGCCTAAAGGTTATGGATCTCTTGAAGCTCCTCCGCTTCTGGACAGGAACCGAGGACGCAGCAAGCATTTCCCCTCTGGATCGCCACACTGAGACGCTGAAATAAAAAACTGGAAGCCCTTGGGTCTCTGGTGACGTCAATGAGCTTGGAACCCAATTCCTTGAGAAATCCCAAGGCACTCTTGCCCCAGGGGCCATGCGTCTCAGACGCTATGGGAACAAAGAGGTATTGACCTTCCAGTCGCCTGTACTATATATATATATATATATATATATATATATATATATATATATATATATATATATATATATATATATATATATATATATATATATATATATATATATGTATATATATATATATGTATATATATATATATATATATATATATATATATATATATATGTCGTACCTAGTAGCCAGAACTCACTTTTTGGCCTACTATTCAAGGCCCGATTTGCCTAATAAGCCAAGTTTTCCTGAATTAATATATTTTTTCTAAGTTTTTTCTTATGAAATCATAAAGCTACCCATTTCATTATTTATGAGGTCAATTTTTTTTATTGGAGTTAAAATTAACGTAGATATATGACCGAACCTAACCAACCCTACCTAACCTAACCTAACCTATCTTTAAAGGTTAGGTTTGGTTAGGTAGCCGAAAAAGTTAGGTTAGGTTAGGTTAGGTAGGTTAGGTAGTCGAAAAACAATTAATTCATGAAAACTTGGCTTATTAGGCAAATCGGGCCTTGCATAGTAGGCTGAGAAGTGCATTCTGGCTACTAGGTACGACATATACATATATATATATATATGTATATATATATATATGTATATATATATATATATATATATATATATATATATATTTATATATATATATATGTCGTACCTAGTAGCCAGAACTCACTTCTCAGCCTACTATGCAAGGCCCGATTTGCCTAATAATCAAAGTTTTCATGAATTAATTGCTTTTCGACTACCTAACCTACCTAACCTAACCTAACCTAACTTTTTCGGCTACCTAACCTAACCTAACCTATAAAGATAGGTTAGGTTAGATTAGGTAGGGTTGGTTAGGTTCGGTCATATATCTACGTTAATTTTAACTCCAAAAAAAAAAAATTGACCTCTTACATAATGAAATGGGTAGCTTTATCATTTCATAAGAAAAAAATTATAGAAAATATATTAATTCATGAAAACTTGGCTTATTAGACAAATCGGGCCTTGCATTGTAGGCTGAGAAGTGAGTTCTGGCTACTAGGTACGACATATATATATATATATATATATATATATATATATATATATATATATATATATATATATATATATATATATATATATATATGTCGTACCTAGTAGCCACAACGCACTTCCCAGCCTATTATGCAAGGCCCGATTTGCCTAATAAGCCAAGTTTTCATGAATTAATTGTTTTTCGACTACCTAACCTACCTAACCTAACCTAACCTAACTTTTTCTGCTACCTAACCTAACCTAACCTATAAAGATAGGTTAGGTTAGGTTATGTAGGGTTGGTTAGGTTCGGTCATATATCTACGTTAATTTTAACTAAAATAAAAAAAATTGACCTCATACATAATGAAATGGGTAGCTTTATCATTTCATAAGAAAAACATTAGAGAAAATATATTATTTCAGGAAAACTTGGCTTATTAGGCAAATCGGGCCTTGCATTTTAGGCCGAATACGACGTTCTGGCTACTAGGTACGACATATATATGTATATATATATGTCGTACCTAGTAGCCAGAACGCACTTTTCAGCCTACTATGCAAGGCCCGATTTGCCTAATAAGCCAAGTTTTCCTAAATTAATATATTTTCTCTAAATTTTTTCTTATGAAATGATAAAGCTACCCATTTCATTATGTATGAGGTCAATTTTTTTTTATTGGAGTTAAAATTAACATTGATATATGACCGAACCTAGCCAACCCTACCTAACCTAACCTAACC
Source organism: Procambarus clarkii (assembly GCF_040958095.1). NCBI lineage: Eukaryota > Metazoa > Arthropoda > Malacostraca > Decapoda > Cambaridae > Procambarus > Procambarus clarkii. Next base: position 9,707,701 of record NC_091229.1, read on the forward strand.
TATCTTCATAGGTTAGGTTCGGTTAGGCAGCCGAAAAAGTTAGGTTAGGTTAGGTTAGGTATGTTAGGTAGTCGAAAAACAATTAATTCATGAAAACTTGGCTTATTAGGCAAATCGGGCCTTGCATAGTAGGCTGAGAAGTGCGTTCTGGCTACTAGGTACGACATATATATATATATATATATATATATATATATATATATATATATATATATATATATATATATATATATATATATATATATATACGTATATATATATATATATATATATATATATATATATATATATATACGTATATATATATATATATATATATATATATATATATATATATATATATATATATATATATATATATATATATATATATATATATATATATATATATATATATATTCGAGGTGGCAGCCGTAGCAGTCGGTCGTGCAGGGGGGTTGGGTCCCACATTTGTGCCCATTCAACAAGGATAACAGTGCCTGAGGAAGTCAAGAATCGACTCATGTCTGTGTTAATACCTGCTGAAGACTCTTAGTGGGTCGAGGAAGCCTACCTCTCCAGCAGTGCAACAGAATCAACTGTAAAAGGTGTGTTGTCCTGGCGGGAGGCGTGCTATGGAGGGGAAGGACACAGGCCTGGGTGAGGGTTATCTCAGTGCCTCCATAAACAACAGCCTCCAGGCGGGGAGGAGGCCTCATGTGGAGGAGGGGGGGAGTGAAGGAGGCTCACAAACCTGCTTGTATTCCAGCAGTCTTATAAGTGAATGTGTGCGTCTTTTCAGATGAACGGTGAGTTTGTAGTGATAAACATAATGCACCTGTGAAACTTTGTGCTAATTGTGTGTGACCGGGATACCTTCTCCCCCCCTCTCCCTAGCCTCCCACAGGCCTCGCCAGCCCACCCAGCTACCCTCTCCCGGCGGCTGACCCGACGACCATCGTCCACCCCACGACCACCGTCACCCCACGCAACCCTACGCCCACCGCCACCCCACGCCCACCGCCAGCCCACGCCACACGCCCTACGGCTCCCTCACCAGGAAAGGGTGGAAGGACACATGTGGTGGGGTCAAGAGACTGGGTCACCAGTGTGCCAATAAGTGCTTGAAAAAGATAAGTTGAGTCCAGTCCTGTGGTGACTGGACCATTGTGAGTATCGTGTTGAGAGCACCACACCCAGTGAGCCAGGACACATTCACCAGTGTTTAGTGACAAAAAGGAAATTATCCAAGTGTTACGTGCCACATCAACCCTCCCCCCACCCCTTGAGTGTAGTGCCTCCCCCCACCCCCTGAGTGTAGTGCCCCCCCCACCCCCTGAGTGTAGTGCCTCCCCCCCAGTGAGTGTAGTGTCTCCCGCTCGCCCGCTCCACCTGTGTAGTGTCTCCCGCTCGCCCGCTCCACCTGTGTAGTGTCTCCCGCTCGCCCGCTCCACCTGTGTAGTGTCTCCCGCTCGCCCGCTCCACCTGTGTAGTGTCTCCCGCTCGCCCGCTCCACCTGTGTAGTGTCTCCCCCCCCCCTCCGTGTGGTGCAGTGTCTTCCGCTCCCCCGCCCCCACCTCCCACGATCAGGTGGTCGCGCCTTCCCTCCCCGGCCCCCCTCCCAGACCGGGCCAGCGCGCAGCCTCCCAACCCCCACGAGCCTACCCACCCCAGACATCTGCCCAGACATGACGCATAGTATAGGGGACAACCTCGTCCCCCCCAGCCAGGAGGGAGAGACAAATACTCCAGTGCAAGGTGACATTCACTTTACCTAAGGGGATGGCAGAAGAAGCCGCTACCAGCCAGCTCACCCCTCCCGAAGCCAATCAGAGAGGCACATGCAGTGGTTGTGGGAACATCGTCAGCATCAACTCTGTCTCCAGAGTCATACGCCAGCATGGTGACTGTCCTGGGTCAGGGAGGCCTCCCGTGGGAGGAGGCAGCACTCAGGAGCCTGTTGCACCAGTACAAATCGCAACAGATTACATTGCAACAGACGACCTGCTAGAGGCAATTAAAGCAACGTCAACCAGGACACTCACCCACATCCCAAAGGCCTCTCGCCCTTTTGCTGCAGGGAAATACACGGACCTCATCGCAAAAGTCAACAGAGGGTTAAATAACCTTGTTGCACCTGATACCATCAAAGCCTGGCACAATCTGTTACTTTTTGGCAATGCATGCTTAGGTGTACCAGACAGAGGAGGCAAGACACTGGCCTCATCCGTCAATAAAGCAATTAGGGATTTTCCGAGGGCTGACAACCTAGTCCGCCTCCCCAAACACACCAAACACCGCCGAGGCAGACCAAGTACGACAATCAGCGACAACAGAAAATTAGGTACCCAAGTCAGCAAGAAAATTGAAGAGGGCAATACAGTCGGGGCACTCAGGTTAATCACAAGTGAGGACAAAATTTTGCCCAGGGATGAAACCACAGCCCAAGCACTGAGAGAAAAACACCCCGTCAGGGCCGTAGGTGGACCTCCCCCACAGGTCAGGCTCGCCCCTAATCAGGAACCTCTCGTCCTCCGGGAGTCAGAGGTTTATAAAGCTATCGTTTCATTTCCCCCGGGCTCCTCAGGAGGCTACACAGGGGTAAGACCTCAACATGTGAAGGAAATGGTGAACCCTGTTCTTGGCCCAGCTGCAGAAGCGCTCCTGACAGAAATCACAACGTTTGTCAACAACTGCCTCGCCGGGTTAATCCCTGATGAAATCAAACCATTCTTCTTTGGTGCTTCCCTATGTGCCCTCAAAAAGAAGGGGGGAGGAATCAGACCCATTGCCGTTGGTAATACCCTTCGCCGCCTAGTTGCAAGGGCTGCTGTCAGAAGTATCCGAACGGAAGCAGCCACCATGCTGCAACCCAACCAGCTGGGGTTTGGAGTCCCCCAAGGCTGTGAAGCAGCGGCTCATGCTGCACGAGCCTACATTAGCTCTCTTACTGAAGACCAGGCAGTAGTAAAATTAGATTTTAAAAACGCTTTCAACTCGGTCAAAAGGGAAGCAATCCTCACTGCAGTCCAGGAACATTGCCCAAGCATTCTCCCGTTTGTGTCAGCAGGCTACAGCAAAGACTCAACCCTCCTGTTTGGCAAACATGAAGTCACCTCAGCAGAGGGAATTCAACAGGGTGACCCACTTGCACCGTTCCTCTTTTGCATAGCGGTTCGAGAAATTACAACCAGACTGTCCAGCGAGCTCAACATCTGGTTCCTGGATGATGGCACTCTGGCAGGCACACAAGATTCCCTGCTAGAAGACTTACAGCTGGTGAAGACACGGGGGGAGTCCATGGGTCTCGTTCTTAGCCCCTCCAAGTGCGAAATTATTGCATCTAGTGAAGTAATCATTAGAGCAGTGAAATCAGTTCTACCAGAAGCCTCAGTCGTTAAACCTACCGACAGCACACTACTCGGAGCACCTCTGGGCCACAATGCCATTGCTGCAGTCCTTGACGAAAAGTTTAGAGACCTAAAGAGGATGGAAGAGAGAATTGGGGACTTGGACTCCCACGATGCCCTCTACCTTCTCACAAAGTGCCTTACCCTGCCCAGGCTAACATACTTCTTAAGGTGTGCACCAACTTTTGGCAACCCACTTCTAAATCAATATGATGAGCTCCTCAGGTCAATATTCAGGAAGGCGCTCAACCTAGATTTAGATGACAGTCAGTGGGACCAAGCAACACTACCAGTGAGATTTGGAGGGATAGGCATACGAAAGGCAACTGAGGTAGCACTTCCAGCATTCTTATCCTCATGTACAGCAGCCAACGAATTGGTAGGGCAGATCCTACCAGAGCGTATGAGAGAGACAGCGGGAACTCATGATCAAACGTTCATCGAAGCAGCCAGACAATGGGACACCATTGCACACCCTCAACCCCGACCACAAGTCCCAAAAGACCACAAGCAGGCCCACTGGGATAGCCCCATAATGGAAAAGACTGTCACAGCAATGATTGACAACGCTGATGCTGAAAACAAAGCCCGCCTCCTAGCGGTAACAGCACCCCACGCCGGGGATTTTTTATTTGCTGTGCCCAATGCAGCCCTGGGAACTCGCCTCAGTCATGACGCTCTCCGCATTGGAGTTGCCCTTCGCCTTGCCGCCCCCATCCTCACCGAACATAGGTGCATCTGCGGAACTGCGATGGCAGACCAATATGGTCGTCATGGTCTGGTATGTCGTAAATCACAGGGTAAAATTGCAAGACATGAAGAAGTCAACGACATCATCAAGAGGAGCCTCGCCACAGCCCGCTGCCCGGCACAAAGAGAACCACACTTATCCAGACCTAACGACCCTCAGAAGCGCCCTGATGGGGTCACCTTGCTACCTTGGAAGGATGGTAAGCAAGTGGTATGGGACTACACGTGCGCTGCCACACTGGCCAGTACCTACCTCCACTACAGCACACGTGAAAGCGGTGGTGCTGCTTCTTTCAGGGAATCGCAGAAAATTATTAAATACAGAGGTCTAGCACACTGCTACAGCTTTGTTCCAATCGGCTCGGAGACCCTCGGTTCGTGGGGAAAATGTGCATTGAAGTTCCTGAAGGAATTGGGGGACAAATTGATCAGCGCTACAAAAGACCAGAGAGCAAAAAGTTTCTTGTTCCAGCGCCTCAGTGTTGCGATTCAGAGGGGAAATGCCTGTTGCGTCTTGGGCACTAGTCCA